>NC_143022.1:11260000-11380000 GCF_057628025.1 Oncorhynchus mykiss | reverse complement strand
TGAACGCGCCACGTTGTGCTGTAGGGCGAAAGATGCTACAACTAGCTAGCCTGTTAGCAAGTGCTCTGCAGACTGATATTATCACACATCGGAAATATTTGGTATTATCTTTAGCTGGCTAACTAGTTAACTGTCAATGACGGGCAAAATCATGTATTTTCTCATGTACTTGCTAGTTTGTGATATGACTGCCTGTCTCCCATCTAATGAGTGAAAGCTGTAACTAGCTAGCTAAATTAGCTAAGAGCTAGCTACATGTTTCTCAGCTCTGCAGATAAATTACTCGCTACTTTAGCTAAGCTTTTAGTTGTCCAGGATATTAACATATCTGCAAGTTCAACCAAAATAATACGTTTAGATTTAATACAGACATTTCATATTTTCTTTAGCTTTCTAAGTATAAATATAGCTAGCTATAAGTGTGGTGTAAACTTGCCTCAAGTCTTGATGTAAATCATAACATTGCTCCAATGTTGTACTTGTAACTTCTTCACTTTGGCATCTTCTCTCTGCAGATGAGGTTGGAGCCCTAGTGTTTGACATAGGCTCTTACACAGTGAGAGCCGGGTATGCTGGAGAAGATTGTCCCAAGGTAAGCGCCCAAGTGTAGTGACCTTATTATTAACTATCTTCCTTTGCGTATTAATTATAGTATAGTACGAGTCAACATTTTGGATACCTACTCATTCAAGGGTTTTTCTTTATTTTTACTATTTTTCTATATTGTAGATTAATCGTTAAGACATCAACTATGGAATCATGTAGTAACCAAAAAAAGTGTTAAACAAATCTAAATATATTTTAGATTCTTCAAATAGCCACCCTTTGCCTTGATGACAGCTTTGCCTATATTGTTATTTCAATAAATATGTAAACCTTTTTTTTTTACAGTGGGCAATCTGTGTCTTATTTTATTAAAAGCCTAATTTCCAATTTTCTCTCCGTTTGATATGAATATGACTTGGCCTATAAGCCACACTCTCGGTTTTATGCATGCCGGATTTCTCCCTCAGCGCAATTTCATGATCAAACAATGAATGAAGCCTAGAACTCCGTTAGATGGCTCAGAATCTTAAAAAAAAAAAAAAATATATATATATCTTAAAAACATGACAGGCCTAAAGTAATAATGAGAAAGATGGAAGGAACAATAGCAAGATAAAACAATCTAATGACAAATTTTAACAAACCTTGGTTTGTTATAAGACAGACAGCCTAATCCTATGAATGGAAATATCATAAAGGCGTTAAAACAAATGAAAGTTATGAGTATTAGAGAGAGAAACGACGCATAGCCTGTCGTTGACCATGGCCTATTTCCATTAGAGCCCAACCAAGTTATAATTTTTGTTTGTTTGTCCGATGTTGATTTCTTACATTGTGAGTTTAACAATAATGACTCTTGAAAATGGCCACAAGTGGTCAGATAAGCATGAGATTACCTTTTTTCCCATTCTATTTAGGGAATATCAGTTATCGGTGGAATTATCAGTTTATACCGATATCGTTTTTTTTTAAGGCCAATATCTGCTGATTTAGTTTAAAAAAAAATAATTAGTAATGACATTTTTTATTATTTTTTTAAAAGTTTTTTATATATGTATTTTTTTATATCAGTGAAACGATATCAGCCGTGCTCTAATTTCCACATTATTTTAGACGTGTGCAACCTACCCACAACGCATAGTATCCTAGCTCTAATAAGAGAGGAGGAAGAATGTGAATCAGTGTATAATTATCCAGTTGTGAGGACAGCAGAGTTGATCTGCAGTCCATGATGATTTACACCCCTATCACATGACAGCCAGCGAGGCTTGTTGACTGTGTCACTCGCTCCATCTACGCGCTTCGGCGCACACACACACACGCACTACCTCAGATAGGCCTACACACCTCTTTTGTTCTGCAGCTACACCAGAGTCGAATAGCCTACTAGAAAAGGTTTGGCTCCAATATATTTAGTCATTGTCATGATTCCTCGCGTCCCTCCTGTAGTATGCAAGCTCGTGCTAGGGGCAAAAAAATATATTTTATTTTCGGATAACATTGTCTAGAGGGCGATTTTTATATGTACAGAATCATGATAGGACAAAAGTTGACATCACCCAACCCTAAAATACACGTTTATTGGTGCCCGTAGGCCGACTTCCCCACGGTGATGGGCGTGACCCTGGACAGGGAGGATGGTAGCACCCCGATGGAGACGGACGGCGGGGACAAGGGCAAGCAGGGCACCAACTACTTCATCGACACCAACCAGCTGAGGGTGGCCCGCGAGAATATGGAGGTCATGTCACCGCTCAAAAACGGCATGAGTGAGTCTCTCTCCCCCGTCATGTGATCATGGACAATGTGGAAGTTGTATTGACAGCATTCTGCCCGGATGAAATAAAAGCCAATGCTGTGACATGGCATGCAGAGCGTATAGGCCGAACAGGTAGTGGGAATGCCAGATAATGCCTTCAATATCTAGGACAATGCACAATGTTTTGTGAAGAGGATCCTTGTCTGGACTTTCACTGACCTGAGAATCTTCCTGCGAGATTAACACAAACGGCAGTATTGACATGTCCGGAAGTTTTGCCTTTCTGAAATTGTCTATACTTTACCACTAACAATATACTTTATTGTCCATTTAAACATTGACATTTGTTTTGTGAAGCCAGCATATAAACACACAGAAAAACAACACGTTGACATGTTCAACAGTCAACACAGTGATTTGGAAGTTAATGGAGAGGATGGTCTCTGTTAGAAAAGAGAAATGATGGTTGGTCATTGGTCAGACTGAGAACCATCATGGATGATCTATTGGGTGTCTTTCTCCTGAACTGTCCATGGTGTTTATTTGATGCCCTATTTAAAACATTGTTATTTATTTTTTATGACAATGCCATTTCTGACTTTTCTGCTTACGTGATCCTGACTTTAATGTGAATTCAGTACGTGGGCTATTTTAGAGGAAAGTGTGACAAAGATCTTAATAGACTCTGAGCAGCACTATATATCAGAGAGCTCCTTGGAGTGCTGCCCTGGATTAGAATTCACACATTGCGCTTAAATTAGCCAAGTTCATCAGTCTATTTTCTCCAGTATCCGACCTAGCAATAGAGATGAAAGATGTAGGTTAATATAATGTAGTTGTGTGAGGAGACGTAAGTATACCTTTTTTAAAGGTCGAGTCAGCGATATGACGTAGATGCACAATGTAAACAGCACAGTGGGTCAATTTCCGCAACAACAAAGAGCGTTGGAGCGCGAGGCTAAACTTCCACGCTGTTTTTGTCACGTACCTACCATTCTAACAGTGTGAAGCAAACCCATGTGCAGTTACTGTATGGGTGTGAAGTCTTGCATCTCGCTCATCTCAAAATCTGCGGTGGTGCTCGTGGCGACGCCATGTTTGCTGTTAAGTATTAACTATTCAACAGTACCAGGCTTTATTGCAGGTGACCTGCATGACTTGCCCAAAGAGAGAGGACTGGACACCCCTCAGAGCCTGGTTCCTCTCTAGGCTTCTACCTCGGTTCCTGCCTTTCTAGGGAGTTTTTCCTAGCCACTGTGCTTCTACATCTGCATTGCTTTCTGTTTGGGGTTTTAGGCTGGGTTTCTGTATAACACTTTATGACATCGGCTGATGTGAAAAGGGCTTTATAAATACATTTGATTTGATTTTGATCATTTTCTATGGGTATTTTATACAAGGAAAACTACCTTGGCCCAACCCCTTGCCTACGTGATTTCTTGTGGGGAAATTTGCACTGGTTACCATGACATCCTCTAACTCGGTACATTGGTATTTTTGTTTGTTTTGTTATCTGTGTAGTCGAGGACTGGGACAGCTTCCAGGCCATTCTAGACCACACCTATAAGATGCACTTCAAGTCAGAACCCAGCATCCATCCTGTACTCATGTCAGAAGCCTCGGTGAGTAGGCCTCGCCTTCCGTTTTGGCATTTAGATCACACGCAGACTTAATAGTACATAGGTTTCATGATCAACTCATTCAGTATGTCGCGAGCCCAATGTACGTTGGAATGAGTGCACACCGACAGCCAGTAGTACACACCGACAGCCAGTAGTGCACACCGACAGCCAGTAGTGCACACCGACAGCCAGTAGTGCACACCGACAGCCAGTAGTGCACACCGACAGCCAGTAGTGCACACCGACAGCCAGTAGTGCACACCGACAGCCAGTAGTGCACACCGACAGCCAGTAGTGCACACCGACAGCCAGTAGTGCACACCGACAGCCAGTAGTGCACACCGACAGCCAGTAGTGCACACCGACAGCCAGTAGTGCACACCGACAGCCAGTAGTGCACACCGACAGACAGTAGTGCACACCGACAGCCAGTAGTGCACACCGACAGCCAGTAGTGCACACCGACAGCCACACCGACAGCCACACCGACAGCGAGTAGTGCACACCGACAGCGAGTAGTGCACACCGACAGCGAGTAGTGCACACCGACAGCCAGTAGTGCACACTGACAGCCACACCGAAAGCCAGTAGTGTACACCGACAGCCTGTAATGCCCTCAATGTCCGCAAGGGGATCAGCCATGATTTTTGAATGAAAACTAACCACTGTGGAGTTACTATATTTTACAGTATAATATTTGGTTTTCTGTAGTATTCAGCCTATGGGGTCCTGCTGGTTCATTGTACACTGATATCTGGCATTAGGCACCAAACAAAGAAAATGCTCTGAAACAGAAGGTATTATCTGTACTTGTTCAACAAGAAACGCTAGTTCATGTTTCACTTTCAAAATGTTTTGCTATGGTGTGCCTTGTAAAAACAAAAATTGAAAAAAGAGGGTCGTCATGGTTTTCTCTTCCGTTTCCCCTTTTTTCTCTTATCTCTGCAGTGGAACACACGAGCCAAGCGGGAGAAGCTGACCGAGCTGATGTTTGAGCATTACAACATTCCTGCCTTCTTCCTGTGCAAAACGGCGGTGCTGTCTTCGTATCCTTACACAGTGAATTTAAATAATATAGGGATGTTGTCGGAAGGCTAATGAAGTGGTGGCTCGATGGCGCGTCACTGTAACAAAACACTAGTCAAATGACACGAGCCATCTGCTGTTTAATCACCCCAAAATCTGTTTTCTTTGAATTGTTTTATTTATTTAACCACTTTAGTCTCCTAAAAAAATAAAAACTCAAACATTCTCAGTAGTTGTTTGCTAATAGTGATTGTTTGCTAATTGTTCGGCCTAAAACAATCATCTCTGTAGAAACGCCCCTTTTGTTCCCTTAACTCTGAGTGTCTCAGCTTTGCCAATGGACGATCCACAGGGTTGGTGTTAGACAGCGGAGCCACACACACCACAGCCATTCCAGTGCACGACGGTTACGTGCTTCAGCAAGGTCAATTGTCCAGCTCTCTCATCGCACTCTTTTCTATTTTAGTTTGCCTGGATTTTATTATCCACATCATGTACAAGTCTTAAAAGTGATGGATAAACTCTGACCAGTATGAGTGATGGAGGGGCGCGTTGGGGTCGTCTGAGGGGCGCGTTGGGGTCGTCTGAGGGGCGCGTTGGGGTCGTCTGAGGGGCGCGTTGGGGTCGTCTGAGGGGCGCGTTGGGGGTCGTCTGAGGGGCGCGTTGGGGGTCGTCTGAGGGGCGCGTTGGGGGTCGTCTGAGGAGGGGCGCGTTGGGGGTCGTCTGAGGAGGGGCGCGTTGGGGGTCGTCTGAGGAGGGGCGCGTTGGGGGTCGTCTGAGGGGGGGCGCGTTGGGGGTCGTCTGAGGGGGGGCGCGTTGGGGGTCGTCTGAGGGGGGGCGCGTTGGGGGTCGTCTGAGGGGGGGCGCGTTGGGGGTCGTCTGAGGGGGGGCGCGTTGGGGGTCGTCTGAGGGGGGGCGCGTTGGGGGTCGTCTGAGGAGGGGCGCGTTGGGGGTCGTCTGAGGAGGGGCGCGTTGGGGGTCGTCTGAGGAGGGGCGCGTTGGGGGTCGTCTGAGGAGGGGCGCGTTGGGGGTCGTCTGAGGAGGGGCGCGTTGGGGGTCGTCTGAGGAGGGGCGCGTTGGGGGTCGTCTGAGGAGGGGCGCGTTGGGGGTCGTCTGAGGAGGGGCGCGTTGGGGGTCGTCTGAGGAGGGGCGCGTTGGGGGTCGTCTGAGGAGGGGCGCGTTGGGGGTCGTCTGAGGAGGGGCGCGTTGGGGGTCGTCTGAGGAGGGGCGCGTTGGGGGTCGTCTGAGGAGGGGCGCGTTGGGGGTCGTCTGAGGAGGGGCGCGTTGGGGGTCGTCTGAGGAGGGGCGCGTTGGGGGTCGTCTGAGGAGGGGCGCGTTGGGGGTCGTCTGAGGAGGGGCGCGTTGGGGGTCGTCTGAGGAGGGGCGCGTTGGGGGTCGTCTGAGGAGGGGCGCGTTGGGGGTCGTCTGAGGAGGGGCGCGTTGGGGGTCGTCTGAGGAGGGGCGCGTTGGGGGTCGTCTGAGGAGGGGCGCGTTTGGGGTCGTCTGAGGAGGGGCGCGTTTGGGGTCGTCTGAGGAGCGGCGCGTTTGGGGTCGTCTGAGGAGCACAATGACACAATGCCTCCATTCAGAATAGTGCAAAGTCGATTCAGTGTTCTTGGCCTGTGTATGTCATAGTTGTTATAAGCCTTCATAATAGGTGTCTAAATGATTGGAAGGGAAAAGCGTTTTGATGTTCTGATCAATTATCCTTTCCTCAACTATCCAAGTGACACGTTTTTATGTTCTTTTATTTCAGGCATCGTCAAGTCTCCCCTTGCTGGAGACTTTATGAGCATGCAATGTAGAGAGCTATTTCAAGAGTTAAATGTTGAAATAGTCCCTCCTTACATGATTGCATCAAAGGTGAGACCTGCTAAAGTAAGTCAAAACTGCTCATTTCAGAGATTCCACATCTCACTTTTTGGTGCTATTGCTCACGTTATGGTGGTGGGGCATTTGTAAGTATAGAACTTAGATATTAAAAAGAATAAAAATAAAAATATTCAGATTGTCTCATGTATTTCCCTTCATCCACTACGTTTTAGTTTCATTAATCACTTTTGTCATAGTGTAACATATTCAAAGGGGGATTTTATATTGGGTTTGTTTGAGAATCTGCATGTAATATTAATTTTGTCTAGATTTGTGCTTTGTAATTTTATGTTTGGCCAATAACAATTAATACAGAGATGCTCTAACTCTGGTATTTTGTTCCCGTACATTGCATGCATGAGCATCGAATTGACATGCGCTATAAATTGGGATAGATGGAATCCGTTTAATCAAGTCTTCACCAAAAGTCCTACATTGATGAAGGAATTTCAATTAAGGCCAATTTCTATTGTCCTATACTTGTATTCAAATTAATTCAAATGAGCATGTCGCACAGCGTGCTTGAAAAAGTCATAATCTACAAAACGTAAAGCAAGGAAATATC
The DNA here is from genome assembly GCF_057628025.1 of Oncorhynchus mykiss. Classification (NCBI taxonomy): domain Eukaryota; kingdom Metazoa; phylum Chordata; class Actinopteri; order Salmoniformes; family Salmonidae; genus Oncorhynchus; species Oncorhynchus mykiss. Next base: position 11,372,610 of record NC_143022.1, on the reverse strand, counting down.
TATCATTTAATAAGCTCTGGAAGGAAGAAACCATTTTAGCACGAAAGAAGAAACCATGATAGGAACCATACTTCACAGGAATCCCATCCTTCTTTCATGCCTTGATTTTTCATATCACAAAATGTGCCGTTGTTCTGAGATGGTCTTCACCATCACCCGTCAGACTCTGAGATGTGATTTCTCTGAATTAATCAGGAATTCCTCAGATTCCGACCTCAAAACGCTGTTTGCCTTTTATCCCTGGCTCTCTTTTATTTTTGATCTCTTCCTCCTCCTCTAGCCTGGTCCCAGATCTGTTGGTGCTGTCTCGCCAACTCCTGCTGTCATTTTCATTGACGGCACAAGCAGATCTAGAACCAGGGTACTTGTCCGTTATGACAATGTGACTGCAGATCTAGAACCAGGGTACTTCTCCACTATGACAACGTCACTGCAGATCTAGAACCAGGGTACTTGTCCACTATGACAACGTCACTGCAGATCTAGAACCAGGCTACTTGTCCACTATGACAACGTCACTGCAGATCTAGAACCAGGGTACTTGTCCGTTGTGACAACGTCCCTGCTGACCTTGTGTTTCTCACTGTAGGATGCTGTACGTGATGGAACCCCAGCCAGCTGGAAGAAGAAGGAGAAACTACCTCAAGTCACCCGGTCCTGGCACAACTACATGTGTAATGTAAGCAGCTTTGTGTTCTAATCATAAAACAGAAAGTCCTAAACAGTCCAACGTAGGTGGTCGGTGCTCCATCACCATAACATATAGATGTGTGATGTTAACCGGTCTTCATCATTTCACATTTTCCTAATGTGAAATATTCGTTACTGTACTGCTAGAACAATTTATTTCATTTTTTTTTTTGTCCCCCTGCCTCCAGACTGTGATTCAGGATTTCCAAGCGTCCGTGCTGCAGGTTTCAGACTCGCCGTACGATGAACAGTGAGTCCGCCATACTCCCGTTCTATCATGTCACAATAACCACCACAGAATAGTTCTCTCCCTTTTCTAAGGGTTCATTTTCATTGTGTTGAAATGTAATCCTCCTACAGAGTTGCAGCCCAGATGCCCACGGTTCACTACGAGCTGCCCAATGGATACAACTGTGACTTTGGGGCAGAGAGGCTGAAGATTCCAGAAGGCCTTTTTGACCCTTCCAATGCCAAGGTAAGAATCGCTTGAATGCCAAAATGCATCAATCATTCTCTTTGACCGGACCTGTCTGAAATGTGGTGTTCTTGGAATGTTCCGGTTCTCCTCCACAGGGTCTGTCTGGCAACACTATGTTGGGAGTCGGCCACGTGGTGACCACCAGTGTGGGAATGTGTGACATCGATATTCGGCCGGTAGGTGCCCACATTAAAGACCTATCACGTTACTTGTTTTGGCTGCCATGGTTACTAGGCCTGTGTATTTTGTGATTGATACGTGATCTATTACTGTTATTCGGAATTACAGTGCCTTGCGAAAGTATTCGGCCCCCTTGAACTTTGCGACCTTTTGCCACATTTCAGGCTTCAAACATAAAGATATAAAACTGTATTTTTTTGTGAAGAATCAACAACAAGTGGGACACAATCATGAAGTGGAACGACATTTATTGGATATTTCTAACTTTTTTAACAAATCAAAGACTGAAAAATTGGGCATGCAAAATTATTCAGCCCCTTTAATTTCAGTGCAGCGAACTCTCTCCAGAAATTCAGTGAGGATCTCTGAATGATCCAATGTTGACCTAAATGACTAATGATGATAAATACAATCCACCTGTGTGTAATCAAGTCTCCGTATAAATGCACCTGCACTGTGATAGTCTCAGAGGTCCGTTAAAAGCGCAGAGAGCATCATGAAGAACAAGGAACACACCAGGCAGGTCCGAGATACTGTTGTGAAGAAGTTTAAAGCCGGATTTGGATACAAAAAGATTTCCCAAGCTTTAAACATCCCAAGGAGCACTGTGCAAGCGATAATATTGAAATAGAAGGAGTATCAGACCACTGCAAATCTACCAAGACCTGGCCGTCCCTCTAAACTTTCAGCTCATACAAGGCGAAGACTGATCAGAGATGCAGCCAAGAGGCCCATGATCACTCTGGATGAACTGCAGAGATCTACAGCTGAGGTGGGAGACTCTGTCCATAGGACAACAATCAGTCGTATATTGCACAAATCTGGCCTTTATGGAAGAGTGGCAAGAAGAAAGCCATTTCTTAAAGATATCCATAAAAAGTGTTGGTTAAAGTTTGCCACAAGCCACCTGGGAGACACACCAAACATGTGGAAGAAGGTGCTCTGGTCAGATGAAACCAAAATTGAACTTTTTGGCAACAATGCAAAACGTTATGTTTGGCGTAAAAGCAACACAGCTGAACACACCATCCCCACTATCAAACATGGTGGTGGCAGCATCATGGTTTGGGCCTGCTTTTCTTCAGCAGGGACAGGGAAGATGGTTAAAATTGATGGGAAGATGGATGGAGCCAAATACAGGACCATTCTGGAAGAAAACCTGACGGAGTCTGCAAAAGACCTGAGACTGGGACGGAGATTTGTCTTCCAACAAGACAATGATCCAAAACATAAAGCAAAATCTACAATGGAATGGTTCAAAAATAAACATATCCAGGTGTTAGAATGGCCAAGTCAAAGTCCAGACCTGAATCCAATCGAGAATCTGTGGAAAGAACTGAAAACTGCTGTTCACAAATGCTCTCCATCCAACCTCACTGAGCTCGAGCTGTTTTGCAAGGAGGAATGGGAAAACATTTCAGTCTCTCGATGTGCAAAACTGATAGAGACATACCCCAAGCGACTTACAGCTGTAATCGCAGCAAAAGGTGGTGCTACAAAGTATTAACTTAAGGAGGCTGAATAATTTTGCACGCCCAATTTTTCAGTTTTTGATTTGTTAAAAAAGTTTGAAATATCCAATAAATGTCGTTCCACTTCATGATTGTGTCCCACTTGTTGATTCTTCACAAAAAAATACAGTTTTATATCTTTATGTTTGAAGCCTGAAATGTGGCAAAAGGTCGCAAAGTTCAAGGGGGCCGAATACTTTCGCAAGGCACTGTACATATTGAGGCCAGGTGACCTTTATTCCCACAAGAGGTTGTACAGAACTGACCTTTGTCCTTTGTCTCAGGGTCTTTATGGTAGCGTGGTGGTCACCGGCGGCAACACACTCATCTCGGGCTTCACGGACCGACTCACCAGAGAACTCTCTCAGAAGACCCCCCCTGTGAGTGAAGCACTAAAATATTTCTTGTTTACTTATTTTGTCCATTTCTTAGCAAATGTTCCTGTCCACAGTTCCTGTCGGTGTCTAATTTTGTCTTCTCTCCTGTGTTCAGAGCATGAGGCTGAAATTGATAGCCAACAACACAACGGTGGAGCGCAGGTTCAGTGCCTGGATAGGAGGCTCCATCTTGGCATCACTAGTGAGTTCACATCCATGTATACAGGGCATTCAGAAAGTATTCAGACCTCTTGACTTTTTCTACATTTTGTTACGTGACAGCCTTCTAAAATTGATTAAATTGTTGTTTTTCTCCTCATCAATCTACACTTTACCCCATAATGACAAATCAAAAATAGTTATATTTATTCCATTTTGCAAATGTAAAAAAAAATATACACTGCCGTTCAAAAGTTTGGGGTCACTTAGAAATGTCCTTGTTTTTGAAAGGAAATCACTTTTTTTTGTCCATTTTAAAATAACATAAAATTGATCAGAAATACAGTCTAGACATTGTTAATGTTGTAAGTGACTATTGTAGCTGAAACGGCAGATTTTCGAATGGAATATCTACAGTTGAAGGCGGATGTTTACATACACCTTAGCCAAATACATTTAAACTCAGTTTTTCACAATTCCTGACATTTAATCCCAGTAAAAATTCCCTGTCTTAGGTCAGTTAGGATCACCACTTTTATTTTAAGAATGTGAAATGTCAGAATAATAGAAGAAATAATCATTTATTTCAGCTTTTATTTATTTCTTCACATTCCCAGTGGGTCAGAAGTTTACATACACTCAATTAGTATTTGGTAGAATTGCCTTTAAATTGTTTAACTTGGTTCAAACGTTTCAGGTAGCCTTTCACAAGCTTCCCACAATAAGTTGGGTGAATTTTGGCCCATTTCTCCTGACAGAGCTGGTGTAACTGAGTCAGGTTTGTAGGCCTCCTTGCTCGCACACGCTTTTTCAGTTCTGCCCACATATTTTCTATAGGATTGAGGTCAGGGCTTTGCGATGGCCACTCCAATACCATGACTTTGTTGTCCTTAAGCCATTTTGCCACAACTTTGGAAGTATGCTTGTGGTCATTGTCCATTTGAAAGACCCATTTGCGACCAAGCTTTAACTTCCTGACTGATGTCTTGAGATGTTGCTTCAATATATCCACATAATGTTCCTACCTCATGATGCCATCTATTTTGTGAATTGCACCAGTCCCTCCTGCAGCAAAGCACCCCAACATGATGCTGCCACCCCCACAACATGATGCTGCCACCCCCGTGTTTCACTGTTGGGATGGTGATCTTCGGCTTGCAAGCCTCCTCCTTGTTCTTCCAAACATGGTCATTATGGCCAAACAGTTCTATTTTTGTTTCATCAGACCAGAGGAAATTTCTCCAAAAGGTACGATCTTTGTCCCCATGTGCAGTTGCAAACCGTAGTCTGGCTTTTATATGGCGGTTTTGGAGCAGTGGCGTCTTCCTTGCTGAGCGGCGTCTTCCTTGCTGAGCGGCATTTCAGGTTATGTCGATATAGGACTCGTTTTACTGTGGATATAGACACTTTTGTACCTGTTTTCTCCAGCATCTTCAAGGTCCATTTCTGTTCTGGGATTGATTTGCATTTTTTGCACCAGAGTACATTCATCTCTATGAGACAGAACGTGTCTCCTTCCTGGGTGGTATGACGGCTGCGTGGTCTCATGTTGTTTATACTGGCGTACTATTGTTTGTACAGATGAACGTGGTACCTTCAGGTGTTTGGAAATTGCTCCCAAGGATGAACCAGACTTGTAGAGGTCTAACAATTTATTTTCTGAGGTCTTGGCTGATGACTTTTGATTTTCCCATGATGTCAAGCAAAGAGGCACTGAGTTTGAAGGTGGGCCTTGAAATACATCCACAGGTACACCTCCAATTGACTCAAATTATGTCAATTAGCCAATCAGAAGCTTCTAAAGCCATGACATAATTTCTGGAATTTTCCAAGCTGTTTAAAGGTACAGTCAACTTAGTGTATGTAAACTTCTGACCCACTGGATCATTTTGGACCTAAGGATCATTTTGGACTTGGCGCTCCGGTACCGCTTGCCGTGCAGTAGTGTAACCGATGTGAAATGGCTAGCTAGTTAGCGGGGTGCGCGCTAATAGCGTTTCAATCAGTGAGTGTCACTTGCTCTGAGACCTTGAAGTAGTTGTTCCCCTTGCTCTGCAAGGACCGCGGCTCTTGTGGAGCAATGGGTAACGATGCTTCGAGGGTGGCTGTTGTTGATGTGTGCAGAGGGTCCCTGGTTTGAGCCCAGTTAGGGGCGAAGAGAGGGATGGAAGCTTTACTGTTACAGTAGCAAGTCTACGACTTGTGGGACTGGAGTCTTAGACAAGTTTTTGGGGCCTTCTGACACCACCTAGTATATAGGTCCTGGATGGCAGGAAGCTTGTCCCTAGTGATGTATTCGGCTGTATGCACCACCCTCTGTAGTGCCTTAAGGTTGGATGCCGAGCAGTTGATGCAACCAGTGCTCTCGATGGTGCAGCTGCATAACTTTTTCAGGATCTGGGGACCCATGCCAAATCTTTTCAGTCTCCTGAGGGGGAAAAGGAGTTGTCGTGCCCTCTTCATCAGTGTCTTGGTGCGTTTGGACCATGATAGTTTGTTGGTGATGTGGACACCAAGGAACTTAATTCTCAATCCGCTCCACTACAGCCCTGTTGATGTGAATGGGGGAGTGTTCTGCCCTCCTTTTCCTGTAGTCCACGATCATCTCCTTTGTTTTGCTCATGTTAAGGGAGAGGTTGTTGTTCTGGCACCACACTGCCAGGTCTCTGACCTCCTCCCTATATGCTGTCTCATCATTGTCTGTGATCAGGCCCACCCGTTGTGTCGTCAGCAAACTTAATGATGGTGTTGGAGTCGTGCTGGCCATGCAGGAGGGGACTATGCACACACCCCTGAGGGCCCCCCATGTTGAGGATCAGTGTGGAAGATGTGGTGTTGCCTACCCTTACCACCTGGGGGTGGCCCTTCAGGAAGTCCAGGGTCCAGTTGCAGAGGGAGGTGTTCAGTTCCAGCTTTGTGGGCACTGTGGTGTTGAATGCTGAGCTGTAGTCAATGAACAGCATTCTCACATAGGTGTTCCTTTTGACCAGTTGGGAAAGGGCAGTATAGATCACGATTGATATTGCATCATCTGTGAATCTGTTGGGGCGGTATGCGAATAGAAGTGGATATATAGGGTTTCTGGGATGATGGTGTTGATGTGAGCCTTGACCAGCCTTTCACAGGCTATGGGGTAATAGTCATTTAGGCAGGTTACCTTCACTTTCTTGGGCACAGGGACTATGGTGGTCTGTTTGAAACATGTAGGTATTACAGAGGTTGAAAATGTCAGTGAAGACACTTGCCAGTTGGTCCGCGCATGCTCGGAGCACACGTCCCTGTAATCCATCTGACCCCTTGTGAATGTTGACCTTTTTAAAGGTTTTGCTCTGATTGGCTACAGAGAGCGTTTTCAGTCGTACCGAACAGCTGATGCTCTCATGCATGCCTCAGTGTTGCTTGCCTTGAAGCGAGCATAAAAGGCACCTAGCCCGTCTGGCAGACTTGTGTCACTGGGCAGCTTGCGGCTGGGTTTCCCTTTGTTGTCCGTAATAGTTTGCAAGCCTTGCCACATCCAACGAGCATCAGAACCGATGTAGTAGGATTCAATCTTAGTCCTGTATTTACGCTTTGTGTTACGCTCGTCGTCGGAATGAGGAGACCAAGGTGCAGCGTGTTAAGTGTACATCTTACTTTATTAGATGAACACCAAAAAAACACTAAAATATAAACAAACATAATGCTCATAAGTATGATCCCCAATCAGAGACAACGATAGATGGCTGCCTCTGATTGGGAACCATACCAGTCCAAACAAAGAAATAGATCACCTAGATTGCCCACCCTAGTCACACCCTGACCTAACCAACCACTTTGCCTGTTTGATGGTTAGTCTGAGGGCATAGCAGGATTTCATATAAGTGTCTGGATTAGTGTCCCGCTCCTTGAAAGAAGCAGCTCTAGCCTTTAGCGCGATGTGGATGTTGCCTGTAATCCATGGCTTCTGTCGGGGATATGTACATACGGTCACTGTGGACACGACGTTGTCGATCCACTTATTGATGTAGCCTGTGACTGAGGTGGTATACTCCTCAATGCATGTGGATGAATCGCAGAACATATTACAGTCTGTGCTAGCAAAACAGTCAACATATGACAACAAATGAATGCAATCTCATTTAATGAGGAAAATTATCTTGGGTTGGAGAAGCTTTGTTGAAAGACTGTGGGAAGATGCAATGCCTTTGGAGGCAGCCGTGCTGCAATCTAGACTTACTGGAGAGGTTCGCTCAGGAGAACCTTGGAGAGGTTCAAACATGTCTTCACATGGTGTTCAGGACCTTGACAAGGAGATGTCATTCAGCTGAGACAGAACGCCACCTACCAATATGTTGACCTCAAGGGACATACAGTGCCTTGCGAAAGTATTCGGCCCCCTTGAACTTTGCGACCTTTTGCCACATTTCAGGCTTCAAACATAAAGATATAAAACTATTTTTTTGTGAAGAATCAACAACAAGTGGGACACAATCATGAAGTGGAACGACATTTATTGGATATTTCAAACTTTTTTAACAAATCAAAAACTGAAAAATTGGGCGTGCAAAATTATTCAGCCCCCTTAAGTTAATACTTTGTAGCGCCACCTTTTGCTGCGATTACAGCTGTAAGTCGCTTGGGGTATGTCTCTATCAGTTTTGCACATCGAGAGACTGAAATTTTTTCCCATTCCTCCTTGCAAAACAGCTCGAGCTCAGTGGGGTTGGATGGAGAGCATTTGTGAACAGCAGTTTTCAGTTCTTTCCACAGATTCTCGATTGGATTCAGGTCTGTACTTTGACTTGGCCATTCTAACACCTGGATATGTTTATTTTTGAACCATTCCATTGTAGATTTTGCTTTATGTTTTGGATCATTGTCTTGTTGGAAGACAAATCTCCGTCCCAGTCTCAGGTCTTTTGCAGACTCCATCAGGTTTTCTTCCAGAATGGTCCTGTATTTGACTCCATCCATCTTCCCATCAATTTTAACCATCTTCCCTGTCCCTGCTGAAGAAAAGCAGGCCCAAACCATGATGCTGCCACCGCCATGTTTGACAGTGGGGATGGTGTGTTCAGCTGTGTTGCTTTTACGCCGAACATAACGTTTTGCATTGTTGCCAAAAAGTTCAATTTTGGTTTCATCTGACCAGAGCACCTTCTTCCACATGTTTGGTGTGTCTCCCAGGTGGCTTGTGGCAAACTTTAAACAACACTTTTTATGGATATCTTTAAGAAATGGCTTTCTTCTTGCCACTCTTCCATAAAGGCCAGATTTGTGCAATATACGACTGATTGTTGTCCTATGGACAGAGTCTCCCACCTCAGCTGTAGATCTTTGCAGTTCATCCAGAGTGATCATGGGCCTCTTGGCTGCATCTCTGATCAGTCTTCTCCTTGTATGAGCTGAAAGTTTAGAGGGACGGCCAGATCTTGCTAGATTTGCAGTGGTCTGATACTCCTTCCATTTCAATATTATCGCTTGCACAGTGCTCCTTGGGATGTTTAAAGCTTGGGAAATCTTTTTGTATCCAAATCCGGCTTTAAACTTCTTCACAACAGTATCTCGGACCTGCCTGGTGTGTTCCTTGTTCTTCATGATGCTCTCTGCGCTTTTAACGGACCTCTGAGACTATCACAGTGCAGGTGCATTTATACGGAGACTTGATTACACACAGGTGGATTGTATTTATCATCATTAGTCATTTAGGTCAACATTGGATCATTCAGAGATCCTCACTGAACTTCTGGAGAGATTGCTGCACTGAAAGTAAAGGGGCTGAATAATTTTGCACGCCCAATTTTTCAGTTTTTGATTTGTTAAAAAAGTTTGAAATATCCAATAAATGTCGTTCCACTTCATTATTGTGTCCCACTTGTTGTTGATTCTTCACAAAAAAATACAGGTTTATATCTTCGTTTGAAGCCTGAAATGTGGCAAAAGGTCGCAAAGTTCAAGGGGGCCGAATACTTTCGCAAGGCACTGTATATTGACAGTGTGTTAGTGCTCTCGCCACAGCGAGGCAGCAGCCTCCACTGAGCAGCTCAGCAGCAGCCTCCACTGAGCAGCTCAGCAGCAGCCTCCACTGAGCAGCTCAGCAGCCTCCACTGATATATACTTCTACTCTATTGCAATGCTTCTGGTCTCTTGCACACTATGATTTGTCTATTTGTTTTGGGATTTGTGTGTTGGCCTGTTTTGAAATAGTTTGATAATAACCTACTACTTTGACCTAATGCACTTCATCAATGATGGTGGTTGTATTGTTTGGGATTTGTACTGATAAGCATCATGTTGTCTTACTCTAGGGAACTTTCCAGCAAATGTGGATCTCAAAACAGGAGTACGAAGAGGGTGGGAAGCAGTGCGTAGACAGGAAGTGCCCTTGATCGACCACCAACAGCACCTGCTGCCTCCAGAACTCACAATAACATGTCTAGTTTAACCTTTTACTGTGAGCTCAGGAACACCCAAGGACGGTAGTTCTGTCGATTTAAAAAAACGTTTTTTTAAAAACTGGATAATGGAATCTGCCTTTATCATTTTTTGTAGAAAACATGAACTATAACGAACCGTGTCACATATTCCATTGCTATGAAAAGGGTGAAAGGCTGAGTTCCTTTTGACTCCATCTTCAGTATGCCATTTTCAGTTTGTTTATGGACCTTATATTCTGATCTCAACCTTGTTGACAGGTAAGAAACACTTGGTTAGTGTATGTGTCTTATCCAATGGGTTGTCAGGTGAACGTTGAAGATGCTTCTTGGAGGTGATCTAATGATGTCATTGAATCGCTGTCATTGAGTTGCTCACTGGACAAGACAATTATTCACTGAAAATTAAATCTGTCTTTTATTTCACTTTTGTTGATACTTGATTGGCTATTTGCTGTCTTTTGAAAATACAAAAATAAATATAACTGTTTTATGAAGCACTTGTAGACATTCATTGTTTTCAAAATCATATTTTCAGCAAAACAGATACATACGTTTACAATATGACATCAAATAAAGTAAGTGATATGTAAATGATTGTCAAAAGGCTCCAACCACCCAAGTCATAGACTGTTCACTCTGCTACCACACGGCAAGCGATACGAGAGCACCAAGTCTGGGACAAAAGGCTCCTTAACAGCTTCTACCCCCAAGTCATTAGACTGCTGAACAGCTTCTACCCCCAAGTCATTAGACTGCTGAACAGCTTCTACCCCCAAGCCATAAGACTGCTGAACAGCTTCTACCCCCAAGCCATAAGACTGCTGAACAGCTTCTACCCCCAAGCCATTAGACTGCTGAACAGCTTCTACCCCCAAGCCATTAGACTGCTGAACAGCTTCTACCCCCAAGCCATTAGACTGCTGAACAGCTTCTACCCCCAAGTCATCAGACTGCTGAACAGCTTCTACCCCCAAGTCATTAGACTGCTGAACAGCTTCTACCCCCAAGTCATTAGACTGCTGAACAGCTTCTACCCCCAAGTCATTAGACTGCTGAACAGCTTCTACCCCCAAGTCATTAGACTGCTGAACAGCTTCTACCCCCAAGTCATTAGACTGCTGAACAGCTTCTACCCCCAAGTCATTAGACTGCTGAACAGTTTCTACCCCCAAGTCATTAGACTGCTGAACAGCTTCTACCCCCAAGTCATTAGACTGCTGAACAGCTTCTACCCCCAAGTCATTAGACTGCTGAACAGCTTCTACCCCCAAGTCATTAGACTGCTGAACAGCTTCTACCCCCAAGTCATCAGACTGCTGAACGTTAATTAAATGGCCACCTGCACTATTTGCATTGACCCCCTTAGTTATTGATGTATTTTTCTAATTGTTTTCCACTGACTCTCTTGAATTGGCTCGATGCACATTCACTACACTCTACCCACACATTCACTGTCCGACTTTCACACTAGCTGCTGCTACTGTGTTTATTATCTATCCTGATTGACTAGTCAATTTTACCCTTACCTACATGTACAGTGCCTTGCGAAAGTATTCTGCCCCCTTGAACTTTGCGACCTTTTGCCACATTTCAGGCTTCAAACATAAAGATATAAAACTGTATTATTTTGTGAAGAATCAACAACAAGTGGGACACAATCATTAAGTGGAACGACATTTATTGGATATTTCAAACTTTTTTAACAAATCAAAAACTGAAAAATTGGGCGTCCAAATTATTCAGCCTCCTTAAGTTAATACTTTGTAGCGCCACCTTTTGCTGCGATTACAGCTGTAAGTCGCTTGGGGTATGTCTCTATCAGTTTTGCACATCGAGAGACTGAAATGTTCCATTGTAGATTTTGCTTTATGTTTTGGATCATTGTCTTGTTGGAAGACAAATCTCCGTCCCAGTCTCAGGTCTTTTGCAGACTCTGTCAGGTTTTCTTCCAGAATGGTCCTGTATTTGGCTCCATCCATCTTCCCATCAATTTTAACCATCTTCCCTGTCCCTGCTGAAGAAAAGCAGGCCCAAACCATGATGCTGCCACCACCATGTTTGATAGTGGGGATGGTGTGTTCAGCTGTGTTGCTTTTACGCCAAACATAACGTTTTGCATTGTTGCCAAAAAGTTCAATTTTGGTTTCATCTGACCAGAGCACCTTCTTCCACATGTTTGGTGTGTCTCCCAGGTGGCTTGTGGCAAACTTTAACCAACACTTTTTATGGATATCTTTAAGAAATGGCTTTCTTCTTGCCACTCTTCCATAAAGGCCAGATTTGTGCAATATACGACTGATTGTTGTCCTATGGACAGAGTCTCCCACCTCAGCTGTAGATCTCTGCAGTTCATCCAGAGTGATCATGGGCCTCTTGGCTGCATCTCTGATCAGTCTTCTCCTTGTATGAGCTGAAAGTTTAGAGGGACGGCCAGGTCTTGGTAGATTTGCAGTGGTCTGATACTCCTTCTATTTCAATATTATCGCTTGCACAGTGCTCCTTGGGATGTTTAAAGCTTGGGAAATCTTTTTGTATCCAAATCCGGCTTTAAACTTCTTCACAACAGTATCTCGGACCTGCCTGGTGTGTTCCTTGTTCTTCATGATGCTCTCTGCGCTTTTAACGGACCTCTGAGACTATCACAGTGCAGGTGCATTTATACGGAGACTTGATTACACACAAGTGGATTGTATTTATCATCATTAGTCATTTAGGTCAACATTGGATCATTCAGAGATCCTCACTGAATTTCTGGAGAGAGTTCGCTGCACTGAAATTAAAGGGGCTGAATAATTTTGCAAGCCCAATTTTTCAGTCTTTGATTTGTTAAAAAAGTTAGAAATATCCAATAAATGTTGTTCCACTTCATGATTGTGTCCCACTTGTTGTTGATTCACCACAAAAAAATACAGTTTTATATCTTTATGTTTGAAGCCTGAAATGTGGCAAAAGGTCGCAAAGTTCAAGGGGGCCGAATACTTTCGCAAGGCACTGTACATACTGTATTACCTCAACTACCTCGCACCCATGCACATTGACTCGGTACTGGTACTCCTTGTATATAGCCTTGTTATTGTTATTGTGTTACTATTTAGAAAATATTTTCTTACTTTTTAACTCTGCATTGTTGGGAATGGGCTCGTAATAAAGCATCTCACAGTTGTTTTCGGCGTATGTGACCAATACGATTAGATTCTCATCTGAACAAATGAATGCTCTCGTTGTTATAATGAGGAATTTATTTAAATAATTTGGTTTTCCTTGAAGATTTGAATGTGCTGAGAAAGCCTTTCGTGATGGATCTAGACAATCTGGTGAAAAGGGAGGGTTTGCGACTCTTCTCTTCAAGTGGGAAGGACGATGCGATATCATAAATTCCCTCTGGAGAAAAGGAGCCATGAGATATTGTCATCGTCTCTGCAACGAAAGACCATCCAGCATGCCATCAATTTACATTTTTACTCATTTATCAGACACTCTTATCCAGAGAGACTTACAAGGAGCAATTAGGATGAAGTGCCTTGCTCAAGAGCACATTGACAGATTTTGCCTTGTGAACTCAGGGATTCTGAACCAGCAACCTATCGGTTACTGGCCCAACCTCTTAACCCACTAGGCTACCACCCAGCAGCAGGGCTTACCTGTAAAGTACACAGTAGGGGAAATGTTCTGAGGCTGGTACTCCAGAGACTCTTGAGGACAGAGGTTCTTACTAACATTCTTGGAACCCTGGTTGGTGGGAAAAGGCACATTAAAACAAACTGAAATGTTTTCGATATCTTAAAGTACAGCATATCAACTGCAAAGAACCAGTGCAATGCCATGACACAAAGAATCATATAAAAGGTCAACAGCAGTGTTATTCATGAAAGTGTACTATACCTTTGTATTGACCTGCTCTCCAGTACTGCTGATGGTATCCCTTTCCAAATCAAACACGCCTTCTACAATGTCACTGGTGGCCACGCTGGTAGCGGACTCAAAATAACATTTAGCAGTGGCTTTGGTGATCATTTGAAGAATGACCATGCAAGTAGAAGTCTTTGGATCGTTCTGGACTGAAACATCAAAGTTTATGTTTTCATACTCATCTGACCACTGTCTCAGGAAGCACTTCACTGTCTCTTCAGCAAATATCTGGAGAAGCTGAGAGGAGAGCTCCTTGGATATGGCACATTGTTCCTTTCCCCATTTCAGCCTTGAAAGAATGGAGTCTGAAGCACTTTTGGCTGCTTCCAATGTTAAGACCTGTGGAGTGCTGTGGCTGTCCTGAATGGCTATCACTTTATCCACCAATTCATGGCTGAAAATGTGGATGGTCCAAGTGGAAATGATTTTTCTCAATTTCCTAACAGCAGATCGGAGGTCGTCAAGATGAGAAGCACCCTGTCCATTTTCCTGTGTGTTCTCAACACTTTCCACCATAATGTCCACTACCACCCCAGCAGCTTGCCTGACTTTGTCCACAAAGGTTACAGGAAGTAAGTCCTCTGTGTGAAAGAAGTCCTCAATGATTGTGTTTCTAACAATGGGAAAGTCAATCTGAGCAGGAAACTCAGTGGGGATGGGAGTCCCGGGTAAAGCAAAGTGCCATTTCGACTGCCTTAATTTTGAAGTAGGTGTTAGAGAGATAGAAGAGCGTGAAGAAGAGGTATTTCTTGTATTTTGGCTGTCAGCACTCCTACAACGGATCGTGTCAATATCCTCCAGCATGGATCCTGAGAGCTCAGTGGTTTTAGGTAGTAATTTGTGCGGAATGTCCACACAGGCATCGTTTCCACCAGGTGTAACACTGCTCTGGTTGACCTCAAGATGGCCGAGACTTGCTCTTTGTGATGCAGGACTGCTTTGATACGTAAAGATTTGGATTGAACCAAGTGTTGTGTCTGATCTTTGAAGATCTTTTCTGAGAAACTCCGTAATCTTACTTTGCAGACTGTAGTAGATGTTACGAGCAACAGACCAGATCCTTTTCTCAGAAACCTGTCCAGTGGTGAGCAGGGAGGTTCCAGATACCATGTCAGATGATTGGGTGGTCTGGGTGAGCTCCTGCTGGTCTTTCACCATGGTTTGTATAATATCAGTAGATGTGGTGGATGTAGATACAGACTGAAGGTACTGTTCTGTTGTACCTTCCTCCACAATGTTAAATGATCTAGAGAGGACCTCACTCACTCCTTTCTCAGCTTTAGTTTGGAACTCATGACTAGAGAGTTTTTGGAGGCTCTTTGTAGAAAGACTGTGGGAAGATGCAATGCCTTTGGAGGCAGCCGTGCTGCAATCTAGACTTACTGGAGAGGTTCGCTCAGGAGAACCTTGGAGACGTTCAAACATGTCTTCACATGGTGTTGGGGACCTTGACAAGGAGATGTCCTTCAGCTGAGACAGAACATCACCTACCAACATGTTGACCTCAAGGGACATATCAGATATTTTCTTTCCTACTGTGGAGAAGCAAGGTGCATTTGATGCCTGATCCTCGCATGAGGTCAAGATTGTTGAAATTACCTCTTTGGTACTATTGGTCAGTAGAGCCTCGTCTGTTTCAGTCCAGAGAAGTTTTGAACTCTCGCTGACACCCCTGTGTAGAGCCACTTCAAGGTTCAAACTGTGCAAGTGAGGCACACTCTTACTAGCTTGCCTCAAGTCCTGGCTTGCCAAACAAATGTGCTCCTTAGTCCCAAGATGTCCAGAGTCCTCTGTGGGTATATGACTAGACGTTCTGCTCAGCATGTCTGACCTCCGCTGATGAATGATGAAGTCCTTTAATGTCTTCTGAATATTGTTATATAAACTAGTGGTAGCAGACCAGATCCTGCTCTGTAGCTTTTGTGCATTTTCCTGGAGGTCAGGTTCTCTCTCCTCTACTTCTGCAGGTTGCGCCGAGCTCTGCAGGTCTTCCACAAATGTTTCAATGATGCCAAAGGCAGCAGAATCCGCACAAATATCCTTTGACCATGTGTACTGGTTTTGAATGGAACAAGACCTGGATGCTACAGAATAAGCAGGCTTTGCACTAGTTAAGCTACTGGTGGACTTTTTAACTAGGAACTCACTCACTGCTTGAGTGGCATTTCTCTTAAATTCCTCACTTGAGAGTTTTCTAATACAATCTAACAGACTGGTCAAAGAAGCTGTGGCCTTACTTCTGCTGTCCTCAATTTGACAGGGGAACTCACATACTATTGGTGATGAGGCCCTGGAATGGGCAATATCCCCAAGCTGAGCCAGAACACCCTCTACAAATGTCTCTCTCTCAATAGAGAAGCCTGATCCTTTTTCTCCAACAGTGTACAGGGGGTCCTCCTTTGACATCTCAGTGTTGTACAAGACCAGAAGCTCTGAGATGACTTCTTTGGTGCAAGTTGTCAGAAGGAGCTTGCTTTCTTCTGACTCAGTTTTTGCCCAAAGAAGTTTTGAGCTCTCACTTAGGCCTCTTTGTAAAGTAACTTCACCAGTGGACTCTGGCAACTGAGGCTCACTCTTACTGGGCCTATATTTCATGTCTAAGCAAGGAAGTGGAACTGTCTCCTTAAACTCAGAATTTGTGATGTTGTCATCAGATGTGACAATGCTCTTTAGGGCAAATCGCTGAAGCTTTTCGAAATAATCTTTCAAGTTGTTTTGGATGCTGTGGTAAATGTGAACAGCAGCAGACCAGGCACTCTTCTGTTGGGGACTCTCTTCAGATTCAGCCAAGGACTTCATATCTGACACGAAAGTCTTAACAACTACTGACGCTGCTGAGCCCACTGGGTGAATTGACTCTGTCTTTACAATGCCAGACAATGTTTGACCTGATACAGCACCTGTTAACTCAGACTGAATGACTGAACTAGGAAAGCTCAAACTACTGACTTTTTTGGCAAGAACTCCACTCACTGCTTGTATTGCTGATGTTTGAAACTCCCGGCTAGAGAGTTTTTGGATGCTCTTAGATGTGAGCGTGCAGGAGGAACCAGATTCACTAATATTGTAGCTGCTCTCGTATTTCCTTATCAGGGCATCAAGATCCTCAATGAAGCCAACATGCGATGCCAAAAACGTGATCTTGTCCTTCAGATCTTCCAGCAAATTCTGTTCGTTCTCGTCAACAAAAGCCACCATTGTGTCAGAGATGGTGGTCATGACTTGCCCTGTTAGACTCTTGCTCTCTTGGTCAACTTTTTCAAGTTTAACAGCCAGCTCTCTCACCATGCTCTCAGTCACCTTGGTCTGTGAGTCTCCCCTTACCGGTGTCACTAGAGAGGTGTGACTTGCGGAGGCACTCTTAACGACCACTGATAAGGCCGACTTGACATCTTTAGCCAACTCTGCCATTACAGCAGGGGTTAGCATCATAGAGCCTGCACTTCCAGATGGAGAATTGGACATGCATGCAAGTTTGGAGAGAGAACCTTGCAGGCTGTCCTGCACACAGGTGACAAGGGTGTCCTCTGAGACACCCAAGAGGACTTGTAGCGTCTCAGAGTTGGTTGTTTTCTTCTGCACATCAGACAGAGAGGTTAGAGTCCTTGGGGAAAAAAACGCAGAAATCATCAAAGTCAAACAAATAATATGTAAGGCTGTGATGCACATTCAGTGTGTCAAATACATCTGCACCATTGAAAACAATGAGGAAAACGCTGCTGTTTCTCTGAGAAAAAACCTTAGTGTGATGTCAGCCTAACTGCTTAATTTCTAAAGCCCAATAAAATGTATTTTGTATAAGTCATTTGTATTGAAACTGGCCTGTAGATATCCATCTATCCTGGCAATATCTATCCTCTACAAAAATCCAAATTGCTATAAACTTCAAATACTGTAACTTCTAATAACTTCAAGGACAATCATAAATACAAGGCAGTTTGAAGAAATGTTAAAGGGAAATTTCTAAATGTTTCAACTTCATATTCATCATCTCCAGCACCACCCCAACATCAGCATATGTGAAAAACAGGCATTTCTATGTTTTGTAGTAAAAAAGAAAGAGGAAGATAAGTGTTTTCTATGACATCATCAACCAATTAGTAGGAAATGCCTACTCATAATTGGTTAAAATCACACGATGCACACTGATGATGTCATTAGAATCTAGAGCTGAGCATTTAACCAACATTTTTGTTATTTTTCGGTTTTTAAACAACTAATTGACCGACGTCGGCTCAATTATTTGAATTCCATATAGTTAATTTTTTTCTTCTTCTGTGAGCTCGATGCTCAGTTTCTGTAGAGATAAATCAGATCAAGCACGAACTATGCAATGTAGTAGGGAGTTGTAGTTTCCAACAAGCCAATATTCTACATAGTTTAGCACAGAAAATATGGCAATTAATTCCCACAATCCATTGCACGCCCACTTGCTTGTCCACTCTGTGTGGAGCAGATACGGAAACCTCATTGACTGAGACGGAGAGACGAGAGAATGCATGAGAGAGATAAAAAGCAGTTGCGTTGCGAGGATTCTCTACCTGGAAATACATGATCTAAGTGATTGACAGTTGGTGTTCAGCGGTCATAAAAGTAGGTCTTATTTACTTAGAAGAACTACTAAAATAGTGATTTTGTCAGACAGGATAAGCAGCAGCTCTATAGAGATGAGTTGATGACTTGGAATGAAATAATAAAGTCATCAAATAAATATTTTATATGAGAAAGTAAATGATGGTTGATAAGTCATTAACAGTAATGGACAGTCACTACCATCATGGGACTTTTATTCATTGTTTTATTATGTGTTTGAGTTTATTTTATTTATTTTTTATTTTTACAGGGACAGTGCACATTAATCAACGTTTCAGTAAAAGTGCCGGTTTTAGCCAGCCGGCTAATTTTCAACCGCAGTCCCTGGGCAGGTTATTAAAAACAATTACAATATAGACAATAGCAGCATAGAACAAGCAAGACATAGCAACATAGGACAAGCAAGACGTAGCATACAGACAGAGCAACATAGGACAAGCAAGACGTAGCATACAGACATAGCAACATAGGACAAGCAAGACGTAGCATACAGACAGAGCAACATAGGACAAGCAAGACGTAGCATACAGACATAGCAACATAGGACAAGCAAGACGTAGCATACAGACAGAGCAACATAGGACAAGCAAGACGTAGCATACAGACAGAGCAACATAGGACAAGCAAGACGTAGCATACAGACAGAGCAACATAGGACAAGCAAGACGTAGCATACAGACATAGCAACATAGGACAAGCAAGACGTAGCATACAGACAGAGCAACATAGGACAAGCAAGACATAGCATACAGACAGAGCAACATAGGACAAGCAAGACGTAGCATACAGACAGAGCAACATAGGACAAGCAAGACGTAGCATACAGACAGAGCAACATAGGACAAGCAAGACGTAGCATACAGACAGAGCAACATAGGACAAGCAAGACATAGCATACAGACAGAGCAACATAGGACAAGCAAGACGTAGCATACAGACAGAGCAACATAGGACAAGCAAGACGTAGCATACAGACAGAGCAACATAGGACAAGCAAGACGTAGCATACAGACAGAGCAACATAGGACAAGCAAGACGTAGCATACAGACAGAGCAACATAGGACAAGCAAGACGTAGCATACAGACAGAGCAACATAGGACAAGCAAGACGTAGCATACAGACATAGCAACATAGGACAAGCAAGACGTAGCATACAGACAGAGCAACATAGGACAAGCAAGACGTAGCATACAGACATAGCAACATAGGACAAGCAAGACGTAGCATACAGACAGAGCAACATAGGACAAGCAAGACGTAGCATACAGACAGAGCAACATAGGACAAGCAAGACGTAGCATACAGACATAGCAACATAGGACAAGCAAGACGTAGCATACAGACAGAGCAACATAGGACAAGCAAGACGTAGCATACAGACAGAGCAACATAGGACAAGCAAGACGTAGCATACAGACAGAGCAACATAGGACAAGCAAGACGTAGCATACAGACAGAGCAACATAGGACAAGCAAGACGTAGCATACAGACAGAGCAACATAGGACAAGCAAGACGTAGCATACAGACATAGCAACATAGGACAAGCAAGACGTAGCATACAGACAGAGCAACATAGGACAAGCAAGACGTAGCATACAGACAGAGCAACATAGGACAAGCAAGACGTAGCATACAGACAGAGCAACATAGGACAAGCAAGACGTAGCATACAGACAGAGCAACATAGGACAAGCAAGACGTAGCATACAGACAGAGCAACATAGGACAAGCAAGACGTAGCATACAGACAGAGCAACATAGGACAAGCAAGACGTAGCATACAGACATAGCAACATAGGACAAGCAAGACGTAGCATACAGACAGAGCAACATAGGACAAGCAAGACGTAGCATACAGACAGAGCAACATAGGACAAGCAAGACGTAGCATACAGACAGAGCAACATAGGACAAGCAAGACGTAGCATACAGACATAGCAACATAGGACAAGCAAGACGTAGCATACAGACAGAGCAACATAGGACAAGCAAGACGTAGCATACAGACAGAGCAACATAGGACAAGCAAGACGTAGCATACAGACAGAGCAACATAGGACAAGCAAGACGTAGCATACAGACAGAGCAACATAGGACAAGCAAGACGTAGCATACAGACAGAGCAACATAGGACAAGCAAGACGTAGCATACAGACAGAGCAACATAGGACAAGCAAGACGTAGCATACAGACAGAGCAACATAGGACAAGCAAGACGTAGCATACAGACAGAGCAACATAGGACAAGCAAGACGTAGCATACAGACAGAGCAACATAGGACAAGCAAGACGTAGCATACAGACAGAGCAACATAGGACAAGCAAGACGTAGCATACAGACAGAGCAACATAGGACAAGCAAGACGTAGCATACAGACAGAGCAACATAGGACAAGCAAGACGTAGCATACAGACAGAGCAACATAGGACAAGCAAGACGTAGCATACAGACAGAGCAACATAGGACAAGCAAGACGTAGCATACAGACAGAGCAACATAGGACAAGCAAGACGTAGCATACAGACAGAGCAACATAGGACAAGCAAGACGTAGCATACAGACAGAGCAACATAGGACAAGCAAGACGTAGCATACAGACAGAGCAACATAGGACAAGCAAGACGTAGCATACAGACAGAGCAACATAGGACAAGCAAGACGTAGCATACAGGCAGAGCAACATAGGACAAGCAAGACGTAGCATACAGGCAGAGCAACATAGGACAAGCAAGACGTAGCATACAGACAGAGCAACATAGGACAAGCAAGACGTAGCATACAGACAGAGCAACATAGGACAAGCAAGACGTAGCATACAGACAGAGCAACATAGGACAAGCAAGACGTAGCATACAGACAGAGCAACATAGGACAAGCAAGACGTAGCATACAGACAGAGCAACATAAAACAAAAAGCGTCAAGACAAAATTCATAAAAGCAACAAAGTTTCCACACCTCACAAGCTACAGACAACAGACAACATGGAAAGCGGCAACACACAGCTAGGGACCATGTTCACAAATCTGATTGACCTTTAGCCATGTCTTCAAGCATTTTGTGAAAGTGTGATATGTGGTGCAGTTATGTGTGTCTGATGGCAGTGTATTCCAGACATGGGAAGCTCTCACAGAGAATGCAGATTTACTAAAGGTGCTTTTCCTTAGGGGAACTATACAGTCACCTCTCATGGCAGACCTTGTGGATCTGCTGCCATATGTCTGGGTTTTCTGTTTAACAAAAATATTGAGTGGAGGGGGAGCCAGGCCATTAAGGATCTTGAATACAAGACATGCGTCGGTGTATTGCACAAGATTTTCCCAACTCAAGAGCTCATGCTTTCTAAGGATGTGACAATGATGATGGCTATTGGGCTTCCTATCAAGCACTTTGAGAGCCTGTTTGTAGACAGACTGAATAGGTTTTAATGTTGTACAGCAAGCTTGGGCCCAACTAGTCAAGCAGTATGTTAAGTGGGGGAGTATCATAGATTTGAAGTACAGTTTTGCTACCTCTGTAGTCAAACAATTTCGTATAAATCGAAAATTAGCTAGGTTGAATTTGGTTATTTGAATTACCTTTTTCACATGCTTTTTAAAAGAGAGGTTGGAATCAAGTATGATGCCAAGGTACTTAAAATCGGATACCACCTGGAGCTTCTCCCCTGACACATAGACATCTGGCTCAGTAGCATCTGTTGTTACAGCATTCAACACACATAATCCATAGTGCATTCAATGTCTAAAAAAAGTATTGAAATCCAAAACCGTGATTATTTTTTTAATATTTGAATCGAAACCAAACCAACCTCAAAAAGCACTAATTTCTCAGCACTATTGGAAACAGTTACGTCCCTCTATATTTTTTTTACTACAAAGCATGGAAATGTGTAATTTTCACATATGGTGATGCTGGAGATGAATACGAAGTTGTTAAATTTCCCTTTAAGAACATACCTCATGGCCCCCTTGGGCAGGTAGCTTCCACTGCCCAGACTGCCCTTAGTCAGGTAAATCTCCTTGAACTTAAGTTGTGATTCCTGCTCTTCTTCCTCTTCCTGCTCCATACAGTTGGAGGAAGGGTAGGGAGTCGGGATGCGAAAGCTATTGTAAGACTTTCGACTGCCTGGCCTCTTAGGTACACCAGCCTCAGTAAATCTCACGCGGGACTTGGTGTTAGTCTTATCGTCTAACAGACTGGTGAGTGACGCTGTGACAGATCTCTGTGACAATGGAGAGGAGGCAGTATCTTGGATGCCCAGTAGTTCGTAAAGACCTGGGATGATGATCTGCATCAGCTTGTCCGATAAAAACTGGACAATCCTCAGACACAAGCCGGCAAGCTGTTGTTTTGTCAGCTGTATTCCAGAAACAGAAGAAGTGTTTTAAAATGTTGCATAGTGTGTCTTTCAAAAGCTTATGAACAAGGTTAAACATTAGGCAGAGTTTTCATGGTAATCTGATTAAATTGTCAGTAACATGATCTTACCGGGTCAAACATGCCCTCACGAATCCCCCTCCATTGCCTGAAAACAATATTGTTATAAATGTTGTCATATCAGGATGCGTGGCAGAATTGTTTTTATTTAATTATTTGCCTGATCGTGAAGTTATACTTGCTTTGTGTCAGTTGTTTTGGCAAAATTGCAATGTGACAACTTTTCTAGCAATGAATTTTTTTTTCCGATTGATCAGTTTCTAATTTGATCCTATTTCCTTGAAGGTGTGATAGTACCAAAGAAAACAGAACATACTTCTCAGTTAGGTTTTGAAGGAAGTCCATAAGTGTCAGATGTTCCACATTGTTGAGCTTTCCCTCTTCTGTGGTTTCCATCACTGAGGTTGCTCTGCTCCTGGTACAATTGCTCTGCTCCTGGTAGAAATGTAATTATATTGCAAATAATCAAACTTAATAAACAACAAATATCATACTGAAATAATTATTAACTGTTAAAGAGTGGAGGAGCATTGGCAACGTTGGGCCAATTAAACAACTGCAACACAACAGAGATGGTTGTGGTATGTCAACATTGCCAATGATAGCATCACTATAACATTTTATTGGATTAATGTTGTAATATGAAATGACAAGGTCAACTTACCATCTCATTGACAGCTTCAGAGGTCAGGTGGTCATCCACCACACAGACAGGCAGGTCTAGAGACTGGGACAAGGCTCTATGGTCATAAGCAGGAGAGAATGGAAACAACATCAGAGCAGTCCCAATGGCAGAATCTAACCACTGTTTTCATGTCAAAGACTCACTTAGTAGTTAATACATGGCCACAAATAATGAGCGGTTCAAATAGATCGGCTGGGGACTTGACCCTACAAATGACTCCATGAATGACGCCTGACCTGCCCCATAACAAGTTCTTTCTTATTAGTCTCTCTCTCTTAATCTCCACACAAATATCTAACTGGACAGAGTGTAAGTGGCCTTACCTGACTCTCTCAGTGTCAGAAACATCATAGTCTTGTTGTTCTATGTCCTCCAGGGACATCTCAGCTACAGCAGACGGGGCAAAGCCCGGGATGATCTCTCAAACTGAAAATAATGACTGTTTATGTGAACTGAACCATTTACAGTGGCTTGCGAAAGTATTCACCCCCCTTGGCATTTTCCCTATTTTGTTGCCTTATAACCTGGAATTAAAATAGATTTTTGCACTGTCAACTGTGGGACCTTAGGTATGTGCCTTTCCAAATCATGTCCAATCAATTGAATTTACCCCAGGTGGACTCCAATCATGTTGTAGAAATACCTCAAGGATGATCAAGGGAAACAGGATGCACCGGTGCTCAATTTCGAGTCTCATAGCTAAGGGTTTGAATACTTATGTAAATAAGGTATTTCTGTTTTTTTCCGTTTTAAATTGCAAAAATGTCTAAACTGTTTTTGCTTTGTCATTATGGGATATTGTGTGTAGATTGATGAGGAAAATGTTGTATGTAATCCATTTTAGAATAAGGCTGTAATGTAAAAAATGAAATGTGTAAAAAGTCAAGGGGTCTGAATACTTTCCAAATGCACTGAAGCAGTCTATAAGATATATCTTATTACAGTTTAGGCCTACCTTGTTATTTTATTCCATCTGGCAATATCATATTAATGGATTAAATCTATTTAGTTTGTTTTGTTGCTAGTATTTTTATTAATTGTTTGAAAATACAAGTATTATCTACTTTCTGAAGGACAGCCAAGTTGATAGGCAACATAGAACCTACAGACAATTATGACATCATTGGAACACATGCACGTGTCACAAACACCTTTAGCCCAAAAAAGCAGTGTAGCAGTGCTGCCCAAGCTGGGGGCGATACACTTTTATTAGGCTTTTATTCAGATTCACAAACAATGCTCTAATTGAAGTCAATGAGTAAACATGTAGCAACATGGCTGAGCTTTAACGTGTAAGTAGAAGTTGACACTAACTATATGTATAATCCTAAAATGCTTGCCCTAAATACCAGTCTACAACCCAGGTATGTCTCCTGCTATTTATAGTATCTTTCAAGTACATCTTATTACAGTTTAGGCCTATCTTATTATTTTCTTCCATCTACCAATATCTTTTTAAGGGCAAATACACACACGTGTTGTAGGCCAATGAACTCCATAGTTTTAATCAGAGTTTATAATAAGGAAGGGGAATTCTGTAACAGGTTATGACATCAAAGGTATGGCAGCTATGGAGAATCATTTTCAAAACAATGTCCAAAGCGGGAAATCATTGGATGTGATTCATTCAATTCTATGCAATTTCATCTTTGAGGACTGACATGGAAGCAACCATTACACAACCCTGAACTCAATAACCCCACCCCAGTTTCAGAAGAGATATCAAACCATATCTTGTCATTCTGTATTACATTCTGTATTACATCCACTGTGCCTGGACAGTGATGGATGGCTATATGGAGCATCCTTGTCCATCATGTTCAGTGTGTTAGTGCTCTCACCACAGCGAGGCAGCAGAGTACCAGTTGAGGTAGGTGCAGGCAGAGCGTAGTAATTAAAGGCAGTGGTAGCCTATCCATCCCCATATCAACACCTGCAGCATCTCATGACACGCGCTCACACTCCCCCATTTACCACAACTTCCAAACTAACTGGACCTAAAACAATGTGTAACTTCGTGGCCTTTCCAAGTCAGGATCACACCTAATACCAAAGAGCTAGAGGATAAACCACAAATAAATTCATGTTTCCTAAAACAATGTGTAACTTCGTGGCCATTCCAAGTCAGGATCACACCTAATACCAAATAGCTAAAGAGGATAAACCTCAAATAAATGCATGTTTCCTAAAACAATGTGTAACTTCGTGGCCATTCCAAGTCAGGATCACACCTAATACCAAATAGCTAAAGAGGATAAACCACAAATAAATTAATGTTTTGTAGGGGGGAGTTGACGATTATGTGGCGGTTGTTTCACTATCGATGATGAAATTGCATTAAATCAAAAGAGTCAGACCCAATGATTTACTGTTCGTAAGGACAGAGTGCCACTAGTAATATTGAACATTAAGTCGAAATGTAGCTAGGGGAGTTCAAGATCCAAGATCACATTTTCTTTCTATGGATTAGCCCATCTGTCAAGTGTTGGTTGTCCAGTAAAAAACTCAAACTTCGAATTAAGATTATCAATCCGATTCTGTGATCAATGTGAATCTGTGAACAGTCTTGTGAATCTTTACTAGAGTCCCCATTAGCTAACGCTATAACGTTAGCTAATCTTCCTGTGGTCCAACACCAATTGATAAGACATTACAAACAATTACAAATGAAGACTTTACAAACATTTAACAAGTAGACAATACAGACAATTAAAATACCTGACATTCAACATTCAGTTGATGCTTTGTAGGTGATGCAATAGCTGTAAACTATAGAGCTCGTGGCCAAGGTGAGTTAAGTGGCTAGAGTGGTTTCCTGTATGCCCATGCTGCACATAGCCCACCCCAATGCACTAGTTAGCCTAGTAAACAAGCCTATACACCGCGGGTAAATTGCCACTATTCACTGTTACAGTGGTCAGAGATCACAGCCAGAAGCCTACCACTACCAACGGGCTACAACTGTTCAGTATTGTTGTCTAATTTATGGACATCGTCTATGTGACTTTTTTTTAATTATCAAGTAGGCCCAACACAGTTTCAGAAGATGTAGGTACATTTGACCAATATTCATGTATCCATTTTTCAGTTAGCATGGTCATGTTTCCTTTCACGTGAGAAATATTAACCAAAGCATCATTTTCCCTTGCTTATCTCCTTCAAAATACTGCAAGCTACAGAGCTATATAAATAATGACTGTATTGGCATGATTCCATACCTTATTATTGACTTCAATTGGAGGTGCAATTCACTCCTTTTGACGAGTAGGTTTGGTCCTCATTTCCAGAGCAAATGTGCAACAGTTCTACACACACATATTTAACTGTCTGTTTTCATTACATCATCAGCTACCTTTGTTACATCACGAAGCCAGCTGGCTAAATCTGGCACATTTACAGAAATACAGTAGATTGTCCCTGTCAAATACATTTGATAAAAAATAAATGTCCAAAACAAACAGTGGTGGAAAAAGTCCTCAATCAGTCAGTTGCAAACAGTATGACTCAAGTAAATGTGAAAGTTGCCCAGTAAAATACTACTTGGGAAGTATTTGGTTTGAAATATTCTCAAGTATCAAAAGTAAAAATAATTTTTAAAATTAAGCAAAGCAGACAACACAATTGTATTGCTTTTTTTGAATGTAAGAATAGCCAGGGGCACACTCCAACACTTAGATATAATTTATAAACTAAGCATTTGTGTTTATTGAGTCTGCCAGATCAGGGGTAGGGGATGTTCTCTTGATAAGTGTGTGAATTGGACCATTTTCCTGTCATACAAAGCATTCAAAATGTACTTTTGGGTATCAGGGAAAGTGGATGGAGTCAAAAGTACATTTTTGTCCTTTATGAATGTACTGAAGTTGTCAAAAATATAAATAGTTAAAGTACAGATACCCCCAAAACGATTTAAATCATTTTTACTTAAGTACTTTGCACCACTGAAAACAAACCTTTTCTAATGTCTCTATATCACTGGCTTATCATCACCTAGATTGCCCACCCTAGTCACACCATGACCTAACCAAATAGAGAATTAAAAAGATCTCTACGGTCAGGGCGTGACACTTTGCCTGTTTGATGGTTAGTCTGAGGGCATAGCAGGATTTCATATAAGTGTCTGGATTAGTGTCCCGCTCCTTGAAAGAAGCAGCTCTAGCCTTTAGCGCGGTGTGGATGTTGCCTGTAATCCATGGCTTCTGTCGGGGATATGTACATACGGTCACTGTGGACACGACGTTGTCGATCCGCTTATTGATGTAGCCTGTGACTGAGGTGGTATACTCCTCAATGCATGTGGATGAATCGCAGAACATATTACAGTCTGTGCTAGCAAAACAGTCAACATATGACAACAAATGAATGCAATCTCATTTAATGAGGAAAATTATCTTGGGTTGGAGAAGCTTCTAGTGATGGCTCTATACATTCTGGTGAAAAGGGAGGGTTTGCGACTCTTCTCTTCAGGTGGGAAGGAATATGCGAAGTCATTTCCCTCTGGAGCAAAGGAGCCATGAGAATTTGTCCTCGACTCTGCAAAGAAAGACCATCCAGTATGTCATGGGTAACAATTCAGAGCAGAGTGCAATGTCTTTCCAAATGAATTAGTTGAACGCTAAAGTAATAATATCTTAGTCTTGAATGAGCAGCAGCAGGGCTTACCTGTAAAGTACACAGTAGGGGAAGTGTTCTGAGGCTGGTACTCCAGAGACTTTTGAGGACAGTGGTCCTTTCTAACTTTCTTGGAACCCTGTTTGGTGGGAAAAGGCACATTAAAACAAACTGTTATATATCTTAAAGTACAGTATATCAACTGGAAAAAGGCAATACAATGCTAAAATACTGAATTATATAAACAAATAATATCTCATACATTCAAAAGCAGTGTTATTCATGAAAAATCTGTACTTGTACTATACCTTTATGTTAAAGCATATCTTGCTGAACATGGTTTTCTTGCTTTTCTTGGACTTGAAGATGGGGATCTGCTCTCCAGTACTGCTGGTGCTATCCCTTACCAAATCCAACATCCCTTCTACAATGTCTCTGGTGGCCATGCTGGTACCGGACTCAAAAGAACATTTGGCATTGGCTTTGGTGATCATTTGATGACTTGAGCCAACTGATAAGGCATCCATCATTTTGTTGACCATGACTTTCGTGAGCTGATTCATTGTGTCACTATCCTCTGGCTTGCTCTGATTGAGCTGGATAGGAAAGACCATGCAAGTAGAGGTGCTTGGTTCATTCTGGACTGAAACATCAATGTTGATATTTTCAGACTCATCTAACCACTGTTTTAGGAAGCCCTTCACTGTCTCTTCAGCAAATATCTGGAGAAGCTGAGAGGAGAGCTTCCTGGATATGGCACATTGTTCCTTTCCCCATTTCAGCCTTGAAAGAATGGAGTCTGAAGCACTTCTGGCTGCTGCCAATGTTAAGACCTGTGGAGTGCTGTGGCTGTCCTGAAGGGCTATCACTTTATCCACAAATTCATGACTGAACATGTGGATGGTCCCAGTGGAAATTATTTTTCTCAATTTCCTAACAGCAGATCGGAGGTTGTCAGGATGAAAAGCACCCTGTCCATCTTCCTGTGTGTTCTCAACACTTTCCACCATTTCGTCCACTACCACCCCAGCAGCTTGCCTGACTTTGTCCACAAAGGATGGGGGAAGTAAGTTCTCTGTGTGAAACAAGTCCTTAATGATCAAGTTTCTTACAATGGGAAAGTCACTCTGAGCAGATAATTCAGTGGGGATGGGAGTACCGGGCAAGGTGAATTCCCATTCTGACTGCTTTGATTTTGAAGTAGGTGTTAGAGTGCTGGAGGAGCGTGAAGAAGAGGTATTTCTTGTATTTTGGCTGTCAGCACTCCTACAACGGATCGTGCCAATATCCTCCAGCATGGATCCTGAGAGCTTAGTGGTTTTAGGTAATAATTTGTGCGGAATGTCCACACAGGCATCGTTTCCACCAGGTGTAACACTGCTCTGGTTGACCTCAAGATGGCAGAGACTTGCTCTTTGTGATGCAGGACTGCTTTGATACGTAAAGATTTGGATTGAACCAAGTGTTGTGTCTGATCTTTGAAGATCTTTTCTGAGAAACTCCGTAATCTTACTTTGCAGACTGTAGTAGATGTTACGAGCAACAGACCAGATTCTTTTCTCAGAAACCTGTCCAGTGGTGAGCAGGGAGGTTCCAGATACCATGTCAGATGATTGGGTGGTCTGGGTGAGCTCCTGCAGATCTTTCACTATGGTTTGTATAATATCAGTAGATGTAGATACAGACTGGAGGTACTTATCTGTTGTACCTTCCTCCACAATGTTAAATGATCTAGAGAGGACCTCACTCACTCCTTTCTCAGCTTTGGTTTGGAACTCATGACTAGAAAGTTTTTGGAGGCTCTTTGTTGAAAGACTGTGGGAAGATGCAATGCCTTTGGAGGCAGCCGTGCTGCAATCTAGACTTACTGGAGAGGTTCGCTCAGGAGAACCTTGGAGACGTTCAAACATGTCTTCACATGGTGTTGGGGACCTTGACAAGGAGATGTCCTTCAGCTGAGACAGAACACCACCTACCAATATGTTGACCTCAAGGGACATATCAGATATTTTCTTTCCTACTGTGGAGAAGCAAGGTGCATTTGATGTCTGATCCTCGCATGAGGTCAAGATTGTTGAAATGACCTGTTTGGTACTATTGTTCATTAGACCCTCGTCTGTTTCAGTCCAGAGAAGTTTTGAACTCTCGCTGACACCCATGTGTAGAGTCACTTCCTGGTTCAAACTGGGCAAGTGAGGCACACTCTTACTAGCTTGCGTCAAGTTCTGGCTTGCCAAACCAAGGTACTCCTTAGTCCCAAGATGTCCAGAGTCCTCTGTGGGTGTACGGCTAGACATTCTTCTCTGCACGTCTGACCTCCGCCGGTGAATGGTGAAGCCCTTTAATGTCTTCTTAATATTTTTATATAAACTAGTAGTAGCAGACCAGATCCTGCTCTTTCGCTTTTGTGCATTTTCCTGGAGGTCAGGTTCTCTCTCCTCTACTTCTGCAGGTTGCGCCAAGCTCTGCAGGTCTTCCACAAATATGTCAATGATGCCAAAGGCAGCAGAATCCGCACAAATATCCTTTGACAAGGTTCTCTGGTTTTGAACAGAACAAGACCTGGATGCTACAGAATAAGCAGGCTGTGCACTAGTTAAGCTACTGTTGGACTTTTTAACTAGGAACTCACTCACTGCTTGAGTGGCATTTCTCTTAAATTCCTCACTTGAGAGTTTTCTAATACAATCTAACAGACTGGTCAAAGAAGCTGTGGCCTTACTTCTGCTGTCCTCAATTTGACAGGGGAACTCATATACTATTGGTGATGAGGCCCTGGAATGGGAGATATCCCCAAGCTGAGCCAGAACGCCCTCTACAAATTGTTGTCTCTCAATAGAGAAGTCTGATCCTTTTTCTCCAACAGTGTACAGGGGGTCCTCCTTTGACATCTCAGTCTTGTACAAGACCAGAAGCTCTGAGATGACTTCTTTGGTGCAAGTTGTCAGAAGGAGCTTGCTTTCTTCTGACTCTGTTTTTGCCCAAAGAAGTTTTGAGCTCTCACTTAGGCCTCTTTGTAAAGTAACTTCACCAGTGGACTCTGGCAACTGAGGCTCACTCTTACTGGGCCTATATTTCATGTCTAAGCAAGGAAGTGGAACTGTCTCCTTAAACTCAGCATTTGTGATGTTGTCATCAGATGTGACAATGCTCTTTAGGGCAAATCTCTGAAGCTTGCCGAAATAATCTTTCAAGTTGTTTTGGATGCTGTGGTAAATGTGAACAGCAGCAGACCAGGCACTCTTCTGTTGGGGACTCTCTTCAGATTCAGCCAAGGACTTCATATCTGACACGAAAGTCTTAACAACTACTGACGCTGCTGAGCCCACTGGGTGAATTGACTCTGTCTTTACAATGCCAGACAATGTTTGACCTGATACAGCACCTGTTAACTCAGACTGAACGACTGAACTAGGAAATCTCAAACTACTGACTTTTTTGGCAAGAACTCCACTCACTGCTTGTATTGCTGATGTTTGAAACTCCCGGCTGGAGAGTTTTTGGATGCTCTTAGATGTGAGCGTGCAGGAGGAACCAGATTCACCAATATTGTAGCTGCTCTCGTATTTCCTTATCAGGGCATCAAGATCGTCAATGAAGCCAACATGCGATGCCAAAAACGTGATCTTGTCCTTCAGATCTTCCAGCAAATTCTGTTCGTTCTCGTCAACAAAAGCCACCATTGTGTCAGAGATCATGGTCATGACTTGCCCTGTTAGACTCTTGCTCTCTTGGTCAACTTTTTCAAGTTTAGCAGCCAGCTCTCTCACCATGCTCTCAGTCACCTTGGTCTGTGAGTCTCCCCTTACCGGTGTCACTTGAGAGGTTTGGCTAGCGGAGGCACTCTTAACGACCACTGATACGGCCGACTTGACATCTTTAATCACTTCTGCCATTACAGCAGGGGTCATCTTCGGAGAGCCTGCACTTCCAGATGGAGAATTGGACATGCATGCAAGTTTGGAGAGAGAACCTTGCAGGCTGTCCTGCACACAGGTGACGAGGGTGTCCTCTGAGACACCTAAGAGGACTTGTAGCGAGTCAGAGTTGGTTGTCTTCTTCTGCACATCAGACAGAGAGGTTCTTGAAAAAAAAACAGAAATCATCACAGTCAAACAGATAATATGTACGGCTGTGAGGAACGTTGCTCTGGTGGAGGAGTGTCAAACACATCTGCACCATTGAAAATAGTTGGGGAATCGTTGCTTTTGCTCTTGGAAAACACCTTAGTGTGGTGGAGGTGTGTCAACCACATCTAATAATAAAAAATAATAATTTATTCAACTTCTATAGTTCTTTTCATTACAGAAAGATAAGAGAAAAGCTTCTGTCGGTTTGGAGAAGAAAAACAAGACTAAATTATTATTTTTTAAAGTCAAATAATATGATAAATTAGAGTACTTTTTTTGTATAAGTAATTTGTATTTGTAAGTCGGAAGTTTACGTACACTTAGGTTGGAGTCATTAAAAGTCGTTTTTCAACCACTCCACAAATTCCTTGTTAACAAACTCTAGTTTTGGCAAGTCGGTTAGGACATCTACTTTGTGCATGACACAAGTCATTTTTCCAACAATTGTTTACAGACAGATTAGTTAACTTATAATTCACTGTATCTTAATTCCAGTGGGTCAGAAGTTTACATGCACTAAGTTGACTGTGCCTTTAAACAGCTTGGAAAATTCCAGAAAATGATGTCATGGCTTTAGAAGCTTATGTTAGGCTAATTGACATAATTTGAGTCTGTGGATGTATTTCAAGGCCAACCTTCAAACTCAGTGCCTCTTCGCTTGACATCATGAGAAAATCAAAAGAAATCAGCCAAGACCTCAGAAAAATAATTGGTTCATCCTTGGGAGCAATTTCCAAATGGCTGAAGGTACCACGTTCATCTGTACAAACAATAGTACGCAAGTATAAACACCATGGGACCACACAGCCGTGGGTGGGTGAGGATTGCAAGCCAAAGAACACCATCCCAACCGTGAAGCACGGGGGTAGCAGAATCATGTTGTGGGGGTGCTTTGCAGCAGGAGGGTCTAGTGCACTTCACAAAATAGATAGCATCATGAGGCTGGAAAATTATGTGGATATATTGAAGCAACATCTCAAGACTTCAGTCAGGAAGTTAAAGCTTGGTCGCAAATGGGTCTTCCAAATGGACATGACCCCAAGCATACTTCCAAAGTTGTGGCAAAATGACTTAAGAACAACAAAGTCAAGGTATTGGAGTGGCAATCACAAAGCCCTGACCTCAATCCTATAGAACATTTGTGGGCAGAACTGAAAAAGCTTGTGCGAGCAAGGAGGCCTACAAACCTGACTCAGTCATACCAGCTCTGTCAGGAGGAATGGGCCAAAATTCTCCCAACTTATTGTGGGAAGCTTGTGGAAGGCTACCCAAAACATTTGACCCAAGTTAAACAATTTAAAGGCAATGCTACCAAATACTATTTGAGTGTATGTAAACTTCTGACCCACTGGGAATGTGAAGAAATAAATAAAAGCTGAAATAAATTATTCTTTCTTCTATTATTTTGACATTTCACATTCTTAAGATAAAGTGGTGATCCTAACTGACCTAAAACAGGGAATTTTTACTAGGATTAAATGTGAAATTGCTATAAACATCAAATACTGTTGAAGGACAATCATAAATAAAAGGCAGTATTGAAGAATGGTTACAGACATACCTCATGGCTGGCTTGGGCAATGGTTTTGGGCAGTAGCTTCCACTGCCCAGACTGCCCATCTCCTTAGTCAGGTACATCTCCTTGAACTTAAGTTGTTGTGATTCCTGCTCTTCTGCCTCTTCCTGATCCATACAGTTGGAGGAAGGGTAGGGAGTCGGGATGCGAAAGCTATTGTAAGACTTTCGACTGCCTGGCCTCTTAGGTACACCAGCCTCAGTAAATCTCACGCGGGACTTGGTGTTAACCTTATCGTCTAACAGACTGGTGAGTGACGCTGTGAGAGATCTCTGTGACAATGGAGAGGAGGCAGCATCTTGGATGCCCAGTAGTTCGTAAAGACCTGGGATGATGATCTGCATCAGCTTGTCCGATAAAAACTGGACAATCCTCAGACACAAGCCGGCAAGCTGTTGTTTTGTCAGCTGTATTCCAGAAACAGAAGAAGTGTTTTAAAATGTTGCATAGTGCGTCTTTCAAAAGCTTATGAACAAGGCTAAACATTCAGTGATCATTGTATTCTAAATAAGCTTTCAGATCTTACCGGGTCAGAAATGCCATTACGAATCCTACTCCATTGCCTGAAAATGATTCATATGAATTATTCATATTAATAGTATTAATATTGTCAGAAATGTCGGTCAGTAGAGTCATCAGATTAAACAGTATTTTACACATGCTTTGTAGCAATTGTTTTGACAACATTGTGGTGTGATGTAACTTTTTC
Source organism: Oncorhynchus mykiss (assembly GCF_057628025.1). Taxonomy (NCBI): domain Eukaryota; kingdom Metazoa; phylum Chordata; class Actinopteri; order Salmoniformes; family Salmonidae; genus Oncorhynchus; species Oncorhynchus mykiss. Next base: position 11,338,146 of record NC_143022.1, on the reverse strand, counting down.
CGCAATGGAAATGTAGTTGATGAATCTGCTTTCATACAATCCTTTACAGGTTTGATAGTAGTACTGTACCAAAGAAAATAGAACATACTCCTCAGTTAGGTTCTGCAGGAAGTTGATAATCAGTGAAAAAGACTCAAGATTTTTCGCACTGTTGAGGCTCTCTTCTTCTGTGGTTTCCACAGTGCTGCTTTGCTTCTGGTAGAAATAAACATTATGAGTCTCAAATAATGGCACCAACAGAGTCAAACTTAACATATACAACAAATATCATACTGAAAGAACTTATAAACCGTTAGAGAGTGGAGGAGCATTGGCAACGTTGGATAAATTTAAACAACTGAAACACAACAGAGATGGTTGTGGTACGTCAACATTGCCAATGATAGCATCACTATAACATTTTATTGGATTAATGTTGTAATATGAAATGACAAGGTCAATTTACCATCTCATTGACAGCTTCAGAGGTCAGGTGGTCATCCATCACACAGACAGGCAGGTCTAGAGACTGGGACAAGGCTCTATGGTCATAACCAGGAGAGAATGGAAACATCAGAGCAGTCCCAATGGCAGAATCTAACCACTGTCTTCATGTCAAAGACTCACTCACTCATTTGCTTTGTCAAACCTACCCCTTAGAACTACTTCGATATTAAAAACCCAGGCTTTCCTAAAATGTTTACCTCAGCCAGTCTAGAACCCAGGTGTGTCTACAAAACACATGTACTCCTCCATAAGGTTCATGGCTTGCCTATTGTTTTATCCCAGTACAAGAGGGGCAACTGGATTCAGGATTAAACACAAGCAGTCTTTAAGGTATATCTTATTACAGTTTAGGCCTACCTTATTATTTTCTTCCATCTGGCAATATCATTTTAAGGAATGAAATCTGTTTTGTTGCTAGTATTATTAGTAACTGTAGGAAAATACAGCTGTAAAGTACAAGAATCAGCTACTTTCTGAAGGGAAGCCAAGCTCATAAGCAATTTAGAACCTACAGACAATTATGACAAAATTGGAACGCATGAATGCGTCACAAACGCCTTGTGGTCACATGTTATTTTAGGGCGTGGCTCCGCATTCGTGACCGGTTCTCATATTTATTTTTCCCGGTATCCGTTAGTGCTGGAATTTGCGATTAATACTTTTCTCATGCCGAAACCGGATTAAATAAATACCGGTAGTTAAATGACAAAAAATATGATATTCGCAATGTCATTAAGCAACAACAAAAACATAAATAGCTACTACAATTTCTAAACATGATTTTGTCATCAGTTCAGTACCATTTGTTTGATTTTGTGGACCCACGACTAGACTTTATCCATGTTAGTTAGTTGCTAGCGATGCTAGTCAGCATAGGCTGCTACGTGATAAACAGTTCGCGTTAGCGAATTAGCTACCTAGCTAGCCAGCCTAACAAGCTGTCACATCCAATGGAAACCGATGCAGCCCTGCTGCCAAATAAGGGCTAGCTCGATGACCCGTGGTAACAGTGGGGTCCCCATGAGTTTCAAGGCTTTAATAAGTGCTATCGTGCAGAAAAAGAGAATAAAATACTGGTTGATGAGCTAGCTAAGTTAGCAAGACGGGTATGACCGTTAACAGCGTGCATGCACAAATGCATGACGACACTTTGAATATAAGTGAAGCAGGCATGCAGAACGAGATCGCCCCACCAAGCCAGATAGTAGAGGGGTACAACAACGCCGGGACACAGAGGCATAGCTCATACAATTATATTTTGTTCCAGTCAATGACAATACATGTTGAAAAATAAATACCTGCGTCAAATATATGGCATCACATGCTAGTGCAAAGATAGCTTGCATGATTTTATTTTTTAAATCCGGTGACCACCAGATGTCCTCGTATATCCACATTTGATCAACTGTACTTGATTTTTCATCAGTACTGTGAATGACAAGCCCACTGAATCTAGTTTAATAATCTTTATACTCAGCAGGTAGAGGCCTAGGTACTTCAAATCAGTGCTTAATTTGAGCAGGATCATGCCAGAACAGGATCCGGCACCGTTCCGTTCTGGACTGTTTTGTTCCGGAACCTACTTGGCCGAATCCGGTACCTCTCGTGCCATGAAAAATAATTTTCACTTTTTGCTATGTAACAATTATAATAAAAGCGATCAAAGTTCATTCGAGTTGCCTCTTCGTCAATTATCCTGCCCCCTCATCTCTCCAGAGTTGCACTTCATCATTTGTTTCCTTATAGAATCATAGCTGCATGAAGGGTTCTGGAGGAATTTTCTAAAGTTACGGAATTACTGCTGTCTGTTCAGAAATAAATTAAATCATTCAGAATAGCCTAATACGTCATGAGAAACCCTATAATTTAGCTACAAAGGACCAATGGCCCCTGTTTTTAAATAGCCTAGCTGCGGATTGTAGCCCAATAACAAAGAATAGCCTACAGTCGGGAACGCGAGGCAAATCTGTCAGTGAAAAAACAGCAGGCAGACAAAACAGGCCTTTTGCAATATTTCAAATACAATCGAGGGAAAACACAGATTGAAAAGCAATGACTCTTGCTGAAAAGATAAGACTATGCTGTAGACTACTAAAATATTTGATCAACTCCCAAACATTGTTTTACAAAACAGAGAGAGGGAGAGATAGGCTTTTGACACGAGCGCATCGACAATCTCCAGCGAGTGAGCTGCGCATCATTGGGTGAGTCAGTGAAACTGGAAAGCATTTTTAGGACTAATTTCCTCCTCATATTGTAGCCTACTATATGTTTCTCCACAAACCTAGGCCTATAGGCTATTGATGGATTCAAGACAAGGTCGTTTTTATTGATCTCAGATACTAAGTTTGTCAGTGTCAAAGTAGCCTGCCATTTCGATCATTTGTGCGGATTAAAAAAAGATAATGCCAAAGTCTCCAGTCATGTAAAAGGATGTAGAATTGCACGAAATGCGGTTTTAAAAAGGCCAACACTTTCCCGGACCCTAGGCTACTAAAAATGTTCCCCATGTGTTCACCTACTGTAAATGGCTCTACTCTACTGCTCTACCCAAATGTGATGATATGCGTTCAATGCTCTATTATAATAGGTGATCTTTTTTCTCATGAGTTCTGGTACCACAGAGCCCCTCCTCTGGCACCTCCCAATTTACAAATTAAGCTCTGCTTCAAATTGTTATTTTACAAGGCAAGTCAGTTAAAAACAAATTCTTATTTTCATTAAAGGCCTAGGAACAGTGGGTTAACTGCCTGTTCAGGGGCAGAATGACAGATTTGTACCTTGTCAGTTCAGGGATTTGAACTTGCAACCTTCCGGTTACCAGTCCAACACTCTAACCACTAGGCTACTTGTCTTCATGAAGGGTTTATGTGAGCCTGTTTGCATCCCTCCCAGCTGCCCACTGCATTGAGGCTAGGTAACACAGTCGCCACAGATAAATCCATGATAACCAAAAACTTCAACAAGCATTTCTCAACGGCTGGCCATGCCTTCCTCCTGGCTTCTCCAACCTCAGCCAACAGCTCAATGGGAAAGGAAGATGATTCTAAGAAGCAATTTGTTCATTTGGCTGGTGTCAAGTAAAGTATGTGACTAGTACTTACAATAGGAGACATGGTTATGTGATGGGGTGATAGTACTTACAGTAGGAGACGTGATGGGTCGATCGTACTTACAGTAGGAGACGTGATGGGGCGATGGTACTTACAGTAGGAGACATGTGATGGGGCGATAGTACTTACAGTAGGAGACATGGTTATGTGATGGGGTGATAGTACCTACAGTAGGAGATATGGTTATGTGATGGGGCGATAGTACTTACAGTAGGAGACGTGTGATGGGGCGATAGTACTTACAGTAGGAGACGTGATGGGGCGATAGTACTTACAGTAGGAGACATGTGATAGGGCGATAGTACTTACAGTAGGAGACAGCCACGCCAGCAGTGCTTTGTCAACATTGTCCCATCACGCACTAGTGACTCCTGTGGCGGGCCAGGCGCAGTGCACGCAGCAGTGCCCGCTGACACGGTCGACACGGCTGGCTTCCAGGTTAAGCGGGCATGGTGTCATGAAGCAGTGTGGCTTGGCTGGGTTGTGTTTCGGAGGACGCACGGCTCTTGGCTCTCGCCTCTCCCAAGTCCATATGGGAGTTGTAGCAATGGGACAAGACTGTAACTACCAATTGGATACCACTAAATTGGAGAAGAAAAAAAAAGAAGTCACCTTGGGGGTTTGTGGTATATGGCCAATATACCTCCACGTTGCGTTGTGCCTAAGAACAGCCCTTGGCCGTGGTATATTGGCCATATACCACACCTCCTTGGGCCTTATTTCTTAATTGTACACATTTGGACACTTTTACAATTATTGTATGGTAAACATTGACATCTGCCTGGGTGGAACACCCTCCATAATGGGTGTCTGTGTGGGACACCCTCCATTACGGCTCCATCAGTGCTGAGCCCTCTCACTCTGATTGTATGGGACACTCAATTACGGCTCCTTGTGTTTCCAATCTTCTTCCTCTGGCAGGATTACTTCCACGTGCAACTGTCAGACGACAAGCAGGTGAGGCACTTCCTGGAGCTGAGCTATGCTGGTGCCATCCTTCGGGACAGCTGGGTCCTGACAGACGTTGGCATCACCCCTAGCAGTGCCATCTGCTGCCTGCTGAAGGTACCAGCCGAACACCTAGCTGTTTCTACCCGTGCTTGAAAATGCATATCAAAGTGAGCTGGCTATTGCTTGAAACAGCTTCATACTATCATTAGCATAAAGTGTTTCAGATATAGTGTGGTAATATATAGTATTGGTTATATAGTATGGTTAAATAGTATGGTTATATAGTATGATTATATATATTATGGTGATATAGAGTGTGGTAATATATAGTATGGTTATATAGTATGGTTATATAGTATGATTATATATATTATGGTGATATAGAGTGTGGTAATATATAGTATGGTTATATAGTATGATTATATAGTATGATTATATAGTATGATTAGGTATGATTAGGTGATTTAGTTCATTCAAACAGGTGCCATTAATACAGGTAACGAGTGGAGGACAGAGGAGCCTCTTAAAGAAGAAGTTACAGGTCTGTGAGAGCCAGAAATCTTGCTTGTTTGTAGGTGACCAAATACTTATTTTCCACCATAATTTGCAAATAAATTCATTAAAAATCCTACAATGTGATTTTTCTGGATTTTTTTTCTTTCTCATTTTGTCTGTCATAGTTGAAGTGTACCTATGATGAAAATTACAGGCCTCTCTCATCTTTTTAAGTGGGAGAACTTGCACAATTGGTGGCTGCCTAAATACTTTTTTGCCCCACTGTATAGTGTGGTGGTATATAGTATGGCGATATATAGTATGTTGAGGTCACCCTGCTTGAGACTTAAAGTAATATTGCCCTTGCTCAACCAAGACCATGGTTATGGTAGAGTATTTGGTTAGTAAGGACACTGCTTTATACCGAGACCATGGTTATGGTAGAGTGATTGATTAGTAAGAACACTGCTTCGTGAGTGTGAAGTGTTGTTGTACAGAGGTCCCTGGGTACATGTCCAGAGCCAGACAGGGACAGAACTCACTCTGTTCCACAAAGTTCTGTGGAAGATTTGCTAACAGAGGAGAGTGGTTATGTCTCTAAGTACAAATTTAACCATCAGAATAATGTTTATTTGTGTTCCTTACTCCTTACTTACACATCCCATCATTGACATAGTCAAAGCCAGACCTTCTGTCTGTCTCTCCTTCTTGCTGGTTGACTAGAGTGGAAATCTATAGTATTGTATGGTTGACCTGGGATAGAGCTGAAATGTGGCCCGATGTACTGTTGCCTTTGTACCAAACACCCTTACAGTCATAAACCTTTTCCCCATGTAATCGCCTCGACCTCAGTCTGGTGTTCGCTAACAGTATCTGAAGAGTCTGTATACCCAGTGGTGTATAGTACAGTAGAGCACAGCAGAGTACAGTAAAGTACAGCAGACAGAGTACAGCAGAGTACAGTAGAGTACAGTAGAGCACAGCAGACTACAGTAGAGTACAGTAGAGCACAGCAGAGTACAGTAGAGTACAGTAGAGCACAGCAGAGTACAGCAGAGTACAGCAGACAGAGTACAGCAGAGTACAGTAGAGCACAGCAGAGTACAGCAGACCGAGTACAGTAGAGTACAGTAGAGCACAGCAGAGTACAGCAGACAGAGTGCAGTAGAGTACAGTAGAGTACAGCAGAGTACAGCAGACAGAGCACAGCAGAGTACAGTAGAGTACAGCAGAGTACAGCAGAGTACAGTAGAGCACAGCAGGCCGTATAGTAGGAGAAGAAGAGGCCCTTTGGGTTCATTGAAATACATATTCATATATTTATATATTCTTGACCCAGAAAATATAAAAAACTATCGGCCTATATCGAATCTTCCATTCCTCTCAAACATTTTAGAAAAGGCTGTTGCGCAACAACTCACTGCCTTCCTGAAGACAAACAATGTATACGAAATGCTTCAGTCTGGTTTTAGACCCCATCATAGCACTGAGACGGCACTTGTGAAGGTGGTAAATGACATTTTAATGGCATCGGACCGAGGCTCTGCATCTGTCCTCGTGCTCCTAGACCTTAGTGCTGCTTTTGATACCATCGATCACCACATTCTTTTGGAGAGATTGGAAACCCAAATTGGTCTACACGGACAAGTTCTGGCCTGGTTTAGATCTTATCTGTCGGAAAGATATCAGTTTGTCTCTGTGAATGGTTTGTCCTCTGACAAATCAACTGTAAATTTCGGTGTTCCTCAAGGTTCCGTTTTAGGACCACTATTGTTTTCACTATATATTTTACCTCTTGGGGATGTTATTCGAAAACATAATGTTAACTTTCACTGCTATGCGATGACACACAGCTGTACATTTCAATTAAACATGGTGAAGCCCCAAAATTGCCCTTGCTAGAAGAATGTGTTTCAGACATAAGGAAGTGGATGGCTGCAAACTTTCTACTTTTAAACTCGGACAAAACAGAGATACTTGTTCTAGGTCCCAAGAAACAAAGAGATCTTCTGTTGAATCTGACAATTAATCTTAATGGTTGTACAGTCGTCTCAAATAAAACTGTGAAGGACCTCTGCATTACTCTGGACCCTGATCTCTCTTTTGAAGAACATATCAAGACCATTTCAAGGACAGCTTTTTTCCATCTACGTAACATTGCAAAAATCAGAAACTTTCTGTCCAAAAATGATGCAGAAAAATTAATCCATGCTTTTGTCACTTCTAGGTTAGACTACTGCAATGCTCTACTTTCCGGCTACCCGGATAAAGCACTAAATAAACTTCAGTTAGTGCTAAATACGGCTGCTAGAATCCTGACTAGAACCAAAAATAAATAAAAATGTGATCATATTACTCCAGTGCTAGCCTCTCTACACTGGCTTCCTGTCAAAGCAAGGGCTGATTTCAAGGTTTTACTGCTAACCTACAAAGCATTACATGGGCTTGCTCCTACCTATCTCTCTGATTTGGTCCTGCCGTACATACCTACACGTACGCTACGGTCACAAGACGCAGGCCTCCTAATTGTCCCTAGAATTTTTAAGCAAACAGCTGGAGGCAGGGCTTTCTCCTATAGAGCTCCATTTTTATGGAACTTTCTGCCTACCCATGTCAGAGACGCAAACTCGGTCTCAACCTTTAAGTCTCTACTGAAGACTCATCTCTTCAGTGGGTCATATGATTGAGTGTAGTCTGGCCCAGGAGTGGGAGGGTGAACGGAAAGGCTCTGGAGCAACGAACCGCCCTTGCTGTCTCTGCCTGGCCGGTTCCCCTCTTTCCACTGGGATTCTCTGCCTCTAACCCTATTTCAGGGGCTGAGTCACTGGCTTACTGGGGCTCTCTCATGCCGTCCCTGGAGGGGGTGCGTCACCTGAGTGGGTGGAGTCACTGATGTGGTCATCCTGTCTGGGTTGGCGCCGTGTCATGGCGGAGGTCTTTGTGGGCTATACTCAGCCTTGTCTCAGGATGGTAAGTTGGTGGTTGAAGATATCCCTCTAGTGGTGTGGGGGCTGTGCTTTGGCAAAGTGGGTGGGGTTATATCCTTCCTGTTTGGCCCTGTCCGGGGGTGTCCTCGGAATGGGCCACAGTGTCTCCTGACCCCTCCTGTCTCAGCCTCTAGTATTTATGCTGCAGTAGTTTATGTGTCGGGGGGCTAGGGTCAGTTTGTTATATCTGGAGTACTTCTCCTGTCCTATTCGGTGTCCTGTGTGAATCTAAGTGTGCGTTCTCTAATTCTCTCCTTCTCTCTTTCTCTCTCTCGGAGGACCTGAGCCCTAGGACCATGCCCCAGGACTACCTGACATGATGACTCCTTGCTGTCCCCAGTCCACCTGGCTGTGCTGCTGCTCCAGTTTCAACTGTTCTGCCTTATTATTATTCGACCATGCTGGTCATTTATGAACATTTGAACATCTTGGCCATGTTCTGTTATAATCTCCACCCGGCACAGCCAGAAGAGGACTGGCCATCCCACATATGCTCTCTCTAATTCTCTCTTTCTTTCTCTCTCTCGGAGGACCTGAGCCCTAGGACCATGCCCCAGGAATACCTGACATGATGACTCCTTGCTGTCCCCAGTCCACCTGACTGTGCTGCTGCTCCAGTTTCAACTATTCTGCCTTATTATTATTCGACCATGCTGGTCATTTATGAACATTTGAACATCTTGACCATGTTTTGTTATAATCTCCACCCGGCACAGCCAGAAGAGGACTGGCCACCCCACATAGCCTGGTTCCTCTCTAGGTTTCTTCCTAGGTTTTGGCCTTTCTAGGGAGTTTTTCCTAGCCACCGTGCTTCTACACCTGCATTGCTTGCTGTTTGGGGTTTTAGGCTGGGTTTCTGTACAGCACTTTGAGATATCAGCTGATGTACGAAGGGCTATATAAATACATTTGATTTGATTTGATTTGATATTCATAATATTTCAGTTAACAATTTAATCTGCACCCAGATTAGTCTTCAATTTAATTTTCACCCAGATTAGTGTTCAATTTAATCTGCACCCAGATTAGTGTTCAATGTGATAGAACAAAACTCAGTACAGCACATGAATTAGAAAATGTTGTTACAAATTTGTGCCACGAGATGGTGGTATATTATAAGTTTAAATAGCATGGACCTTTGATTTGTCTCTGGATAGAAATTGCCCTTGGGCACAGATCTAGGATCAGTTTACTCTCACCAAATCCTAACCTTTACCATTAGCAGTAAAAACACAAACCAGACCTAAGATTAGTGCAAAGGAGCCACTTCATCTTACCCCTGTAATTATATGACTCCTAACTTATATATACTGAGTGTACCAAACATTAGAAACACCTTCCTAATATTGAGTTGCACCCCGCCTTTTGCCATCAGAACAGCCTCAATTTGTTGGGGCATGGACTCTACAAGGTGTTTGAAAGCGTTCCCCAGGGATGCTGGCCCATGTTGACTCCAATGCTTCCAACAGTTGTGCCAAGTTGGCTGGATGTTCTTTGGGTGGTGGACCATTCATGATACACACAGGAAACTGTTGAGTGTGAAAAATCCCAGCAGCATTGCAGGTCTTGACACAAACCGGTGCACCTGGCAACTACTACCCCGTTCAAAGGCACTTAAATATTTTGTCTTGCCCATTCACCCTCTGAATGGCACACATACACAATCTATGCCTCAATTGTCTCAAGGCTTAAAAATCATTCTTTAACCTGTCTGCTCCCCTTCATCTACACTGAAGTGGATTTAACAAGTGACATCATTAAGGGATCATAGCTTTCACCTGGATTCACCTGGTCAGTCTTTGTCATGGAAAGAACAGGTGTTCATAATGCTTTGTTTACTCGGTGTATAAACACAACATAGGTATTTATGTAAAACAAGTGAATTTACTGTATGTCCATGGTCTTATACTTCAGCGGGAGCCGGTGGTGCGTGTGTTCAGTGCCATGACGGGGGAGACCCTCTCAGTCTTGGGCACTGTGTTTCTCCTGAGTACGTCTGTGGCCAGGCTCATGACCCTGGTGTCCCAGCAGTGTGGGCTTCCCGTCAGCTCCTTCAGACTGAGCTCTCCCACCGGCCTGCAACTCTACGATTGCAACCGGCTGCACGACTACGCCATTGACCTGGGTATGGCCTTCCTTGTGCAGTAGATCAATGGTCCTCTGGCTCAACACCTTATGGATGTAACATAGAGACAAATGGACTGTATGGAACACATTCTTGGTTCATGGAAACCAGGAGGACAACCTGCATGTGTCTCTGTCTCCCAGGGGCTATTCTACGGTTGGACACCTGGGATGGGTGGGCGGAGTTCCTCAGAGGCTGCTTCCTGGGACACAGACTGACCGTCCAACGACACCTGTCTAGGGAGAGACCTGTGATGAGGTCAGAATACACATCTACACACTGAACTGTATGATAGACTTACTATCAACAGTGATGGTACTGAACCTTTATATAGCTTACAATGATAGTACTGACCCTGTATATAGCTTACAATGATAGTACTGACCCTGTATATAGCTTACAATAATGGTACTGACCTTGTATTTAGCTTACAATGATAGTATGATAGCTTATAATGATAGTACTGACCCTGTATATAGCTTATATTCTCGTGTTTTTTTCCTTCATATGTTTTTTCTCTTACCCTGATATTTAATACTGCATTGTGGAAAAGAGCTTGCAAGTAAGCATTTTACTGTACTGTTTTATAACCCACTGTATCTTGTGAACTTGACAAAAAAAACTTGAAACGTGTTATAAATACATTGATTCTGTATTATTCCAGGTTCCAGCTCCGGGTGGCACTCTACATCGCTGCTTCTCTGGGCCACCTGGACCTGGCCGGCTGGCTGCTGGAGAGGGGGGTGCGTGTCATTGAGCCGGTGGGGGTTCACCCTTACCGTGAGTGGTGCCACCAGACGGCCCACCCCGACGTCGCCAAGTGTCCCGCTGTCGCCTCCATCGAGCGCGGCCAGCTCACCATCCTCAAACTCTGTATCGCCAGCAGCGTTCTGACCCTTGCCTGTCAGGATCCCCAGGGTCGTGACCCCCTGAGGATCGCCCTTCAGTACGGCCACAGGGAGCGTGTGAGTCACCTGGCCACCAAGCTGTGCTCTGTGGTGGTCCTCCCAGTTATGGCCCTGCCCATGCGGACATACCTCCAGATAAAGGGCTGGGTGAGGCTGGGGCAGAGGAGGGCAGCATCCAGGCACTGCATGGGCCTCAACAGGGCTCCGTTCAGGACCAGGGTGGGCGACACGGTCCTGGTGGACGGCTTCACCCTCCCCAAGATGTCTTCCAAGCCCAGGAGGAGTGAGGCCAAGGCGGGTATCAGGGTGATGTCCACAGCCTCTTGACGTTTGACCCCCATCAACTGCCCATCTCATGTAACCTGCCCGCTCCGCGCCCTGGCATCCCAGGATAAACCTCTTCAACTACCAAAGCAACACCCTGTGGCCACGAGGGATGAAAGAGAGAAGAAGAGGGGATGTGGAGGGAAGGGATGTGAGGAGGATGAGAGTGGGGATCAGAACAGCAACCAATGGAGGAGCAGAGTCCCGCTCCTGCCCATTTCCAGAGACACCAATCTCAGACCTGTGTTTGCCTCGCCAAACTCCGCCCAGATCCTCACCACCTCACTGGAGGCCTTTTCTCTCCACTGCGACCGCACACCCAGAGAAAACGCCATATACTGTTTGGCCTTGGCCAGGTTAGTCCAAGTTTAAATGACAGCTACGGTGAATATGAATATTTCTCTGGAGGTTTCTTATGAAAGGTGTGAATACTGTCAGAAGAAGCCTCCTATAATCAGTGGTGGGGGGGGGGGGACACATGTAAAAGCTGTTTACACACTTTTTATTTTATTTTGTTCAAGCATTTACCCACCTTTTGTGGAAGATGCATTGAAAGTAGAGGGAGCGTTACTTCTTTAATCCTGAACGGCAATCAGCATTTACCAGTCAATGGTTTTACCACTACATCACTGCCTATGATATACCCTTATCCTCCCTGAATAGATTTCAGTACAAACAAATCATGAGCCAACCATCATGCTTAGAAGGTATATAGTCAAATCAAATCAAATCAAACTTTATTTGTCACATGCGCTGAATACAACACGTGTAGTTCTTTCTGTGAAATACTTTACTTACAAGCCCTTAACAAACAGTGCAGTTCAAGAAGAGTTGAAGAGAATATTTACCCAATAAACTAAAGTAACAAATAATAAAACAGTTGAACTTGTCCAGTGGCCATTTGATTAATTGTTCAGCAGTCTTATGACTTGGGGTTAGAAGCTGTTATAGGTTTACCCTAACAAGTCCTGAAACAAATCATGGGGCGGCAGGGTTAGAGCGTTGGACTAGTAACCGGAAGGTTGCAAGTTCAAATCCCGAGCTGACAAGGTACAAATCTGTCGTTCTGCCCCTGAACAGGCAGTTAACCCACTGTTCCTAGGCTGTCATTGAAAATAAGAGTTTGTTCTTAACTGACTTGCCTAGTTAAATAAAATAAAAATAAATAAAAAAATGAGCCAACTATCATGCTTAGAAGGTATATAGTGTCAGTCTTATTGGTTCACCCTAACAAGTTGTTTCAGTATGGGGAGAGGATAGAATGTAAGGGCGCTTCATTAATGTATTGAGGCCATTACATATACAGTATTTCACAATGCTAGGACACAGATTTGGTCTCGTAACCTTGTTCTGGTTGATTGACTCTCTAACAGTGTCTTCACACAGAGACCATGGTTGCAGCAGCTGAATGTAGCGCGGACTCTGTCCAGGAGGAGTGCTCAGCACATTGGGTAGACACCAGGATCCTGGTCATTAGGCAGATTAAACATACTGAAACAAGGAGGGACAACCTGGAATTGTCCAAAAAGGAACTCTTATTTGAGTTTTTATTTTTATTTTTTACAGTGAACAAGATGAGACTTTGGAACGGATGATGCCTGAAACAATGCGGACGACTTAGAATTTCGTTCCTTTGGATGAGGCTTATAGATATAGTCAGTACTGTGTTTGATTTGTGTGCAGAAAGTTTACAACGGCAGGCAGTGGATTCTCAGTCATTCCTATTCTCAAGTAAGAAAAACGCATCATATTTCACTGGCTATTTGTAGTAGCCAAATGTGAATGGAATTATAATTATTCTAGAATCATTCAGTTGACTGAATGTGACTATGTGGTTGTACTGAATGTGACTATGTGGTTGTGCTGTATGTGATTGTACTGAATGTGATAGTAAGTGTTTGACATGGGTCTAATTGAGGCTCCAACCCCCTGCCTTAAAACTATTTTATTAAGATGTGGATCATTATTGCTCATATGAGTCTGTGCAGTGTCAAAATAATACATACTGTATTTCACATAGAGTATTTGACAAACTCTTTATTTACGTTACAAAACTGACAACTACTGTGACGATGTGTTAGCACAGCATGTGTCATCATTCCCCTGCAGTGTGTGGAGTTACACAGCAACATAGCAGACAGCTTAAATAGTTTATTTTTATTTAACCTTTATTTCACTAGACAAGTCAGTTAAGAACAAATTCTTATTTACAATGATGGCCAAACTCGGACGACGCTGGGCCAATTATGCGGCACCCTATGGGACTCCCAATCACTTGGGAGTGGGAAGGATACCAAATCCAATATCACACACTTCTTCCTTAGTATTCTGAGAACTATGAGTGGATCGTGGACCCATGCATAAATTATAACTTTGCTGTGGGGCAAGTAGAACATCCGGGTTAGTGTATGTGCATTATCTGGAGAGTTGATTGTCTTTGTCTCGAAGCCTTTCCATTTCTGGGGTATTGAAGAAGCTTCTGATCTCAAACTTCTTGACAGGTAAGAAACACTTGGTTAGTGTATGTGTCTTATCCAATGGGTTGTCAGGTGAACGTTGAAGCTGCTTCTTGGAGGTGATCTAATGATGTCATTGAATCGCTGTCATTGAGTTGCTCACTGGACAAGACAATTATTCACTGAAAATTAAATCTCTTTCATTTCACTTATGTTGATACTTGATTGGCTATTTGCTGTCTTTTGAAAATACAAAAATAAATATAACTGTTTTATGAAGCACTTGTAGACATTCATTGTTTTCAAAATCATATTTTCAGCAAAACAGATACATACATTTACAATATGACATCAAATCAAAATAAAATAAGTGATATGTAAATGATTGGCAAAAGGCTCCAACCACCCAAGTCATAGACTGTTCACTCTGCTACCACACGGCAAGCGATACGAGAGCACCAAGTCTGGGACAAAAGGCTCCTTAACAGCTTCCACCCCCAAGCCATTAGACTGCTGAACAGCTTCTACCCCCAAGTCATTAGACTGCTGAACAGCTTCTACCCCAAAGTCATTAGACTGCTGAACAGCTTCTACCCCCAAGGCATTAGACTGCTGAACAGCTTCTACCCCCAAGTCATTAGACTGCTGAACAGCTTCTACCCCCAAGTCATTAGACTGCTGAACAGCTTCTACCCCCAAGTCATTAGACTGCTGAACAGCTTCTACCCCCAAGTCATTAGACTGCTGAACAGCTTCTACCCCCAAGTCATTAGACTGCTGAACAGCTTCTACCCCCAAGCCATTAGACTGCTGAACAGCTTCTACCCCCAAGTCATTAGACTGCTGAACAGCTTCTACCCCCAAGCCATAAGACTGCTGAACAGCTTCTACCCCCAAGTCATTAGACTGCTGAACAGCTTCTACCCCCAAGCCATAAGACTGCTGAACAGCTTCTACCCCCAAGTCATTAGACTGCTGAACAGCTTCTACCCCCAAGCCATAAGACTGATGAACGTTAATTAAATGGCCACCTGCACTATTTGCATTGACCCCCTTAGTTATTGATGTATTTTTCTAATTGTTTTCCACTGACTCTCTTGAATTGGCTCGATGCACACTCACTACACTCTACCCACACATTCACTGTCCGACTTTCACACTAGCTGCTGCTACTGTGTTTATTATCTATCCTAATTGACTAGTCACTTTTACGCTTACCTACATGTACAGTGCCTTGCGAAAGTATTCGGCCCCCTTGAACTTTGCGACCTTTTGCCACATTTCAGGCTTCAAACATAAAGATATAAAACTGTATTTTTTTGTGAAGAATCAACAACAAGTGGGACACAATCATGAAGTGGAACGACATTTATTGGATATTTCAAACTTTTTTAACAAATCAAAAACTGAAAAATTGGGCGTGCAAAATTATTCAGCCTCCTTAAGTTAATACTTTGTAGCGCCACCTTTTGCTGCGATTACAGCTGTAAGTCGCTTTAGGTATGTCTCTATCAGTTTTGCACATCGAGAGACTGACATTTTTTCCCATTCCTCCTTGCAAAACAGCTCGAGCTCAGTGAGGTTGGATGGAGAGCATTTGTGAACAGCAGTTTTCAGTTCTTTCCACAGATTCTCGATTGGATTCAGGTCTGGACTTTGACTTGGCCATTCTAACACCTGGATATGTTTACTTTTGAACCATTCCATTGTAGATTTTGCTTTATGTTTTGGATCATTGTCTTGTTGGAAGACAAATCTCCGTCCCAGTCTCAGGTCTTTTGCAGACTCCGTCAGGTTTTCTTCCAGAATGGTCCTGTATTTGGCTCCATCCATCTTCCCATCAATTTTAACCATCTTCCCTGTCCCTGCTGAAGAAAAGCAGGCCCAAACCATGATGCTGCCACCACCATGTTTGATAGTGGGGATGGTGTGTTCAGCTGTGTTGCTTTTACGCCAAACATAACGTTTTGCATTGTTGCCAAAAAGTTCAATTTTGGTTTCATCTGACCAGAGCACCTTCTTCCACATGTTTGGTGTGTCTCCCAGGTGGCTTGTGGCAAACTTTAACCAACACTTTTTATGGATATCTTTAAGAAATGGCTTTCTTCTTGCCACTCTTCCATAAAGGCCAGATTTGTGCAATATACGACTGATTGTTGTCCTATGGACAGAGTCTCCCACCTCAGCTGTAGATCTCTGCAGTTCATCCAGAGTGATCATGGGCCTCTTGGCTGCATCTCTGATCAGTCTTCTCCTTGTATGAGCTGAAAGTTTAGAGGGACGGCCAGGTCTTGGTAGATTTGCAGTGGTCTGATACTCCTTCCATTTCAATATTATCGCTTGCACAGTGCTCCTTGGGATGTTTAAAGCTTGGGAAATCGTTTTGTATCCAAATCCGGCTTTAAACTTCTTCACAACAGTATCTCGGACCTGCCTGGTGTGTTCCTTGTTCTTCATGATGCTCTCTGCGCTTTTAACGGACCTCTGAGACTATCACAGTGCAGGTGCATTTATACGGAGACTTGATTACACACAGGTGGATTGTATTTATCATCATTAGTCATTTAGGTCAACATTGGATCATTCAGAGATCCTCACTGAATTTCTGGAGAGAGTTCGCTGCACTGAAATTAAAGGGGCTGAATAATTTTGCATGCCCAATTTTTCAGTCTTTGATTTGTTAAAAAAGTTAGAAATATCCAATAAATGTCGTTCCACTTCATGATTGTGTCCCACTTGTTGTTGATTCTTCACAAAAAAATACAGTTTTATATCTTTATGTTTGAAGCCTGAAATGTGGCAAAAGGTCGCAAAGTTCAAGGGGGCCGAATACTTTCGCAAGGCACTGTACATACTGTATTACCTCAACTACCTCCCACCCATGCACATTGACTCGGTACTGGTACTCCTTGTATATAGCCTTGTTATTGTTATTGTGTTACTATTTAGAAAATATTTTCTTACTTTTTAACTCTGCATTGTTGGGAATGGGCTCGTAATAAAGCATCTCACAGTTGTTTTCGGCGTATGTGACCAATACGATTAGATTCTCATCTGAACAAATGAATGCTCTCGTTGTTATAATGAGGAATTTATTTAAATAATTTGGTTTTCCTTGAAGATTTGAATGGGCTGAGAAAGCCTTTCGTGATGGATCTAGACAATCTGGTGAAAAGGGAGGGTTTGCGACTCTTCTCTTCAAGTGGGAAGGACGATGCGATATCATAAATTCCCTCTGGAGAAAAGGAGCCATGAGATGTTGTCATCGTCTCTGCAACGAAAGACCATCCAGCATGCCATCAATTTACATTTTTACTCATTTATCAGACACTCTTATCCAGAGAGACTTACAAGGAGCAATTAGGATGAAGTGCCTTGCTCAAGAGCACATTGACAGATTTTGCCTCGTGAACTCAGGGATTCTGAACCAGCAACCTATCGGTTACTGGCCCAACCTCTTAACCCACTAGGCTACCACCCAGCCCACAGTACAGTATGTCATAGGTAACAACTCAGAGGAGTACAACGTCTTTCCAAATGAATTAGTGGAATGGTAAAGGGATAATGTCTCAGTCTTGACTGAGCAGCAGCCTAAACAGCAGCAGGGCTTACCTGTAAAGTACACAGTAGGGGAAATGTTCTGAGGCTGGTACTCCAGAGACTCTTGAGGACAGAGGTTCTTACTAACATTCTTGGAACCCTGGTTGGTGGGAAAAGGCACATTAAAACAAACTGAAATGTTTTCGATATCTTACAGTACAGCATATCAACTGCAAAGAACCAGTGCAATGCCATGACACAAAGAATCATATAAAAGGTCAACAGCAGTGTTATTCATGAAAGTGTACTATACCTTTGTATTGACCTGCTCTCCAGTACTGCTGATGGTATCCCTTTCCAAATCAAACACGCCTTCTACAATGTCACTGGTGGCCACGCTGGTAGCGGACTCAAAATAACATTTAGCAGTGGCTTTGGTGATCATTTGAAGAATGACCATGCAAGTAGAAGTCTTTGGATCGTTCTGGACTGAAACATCAAAGTTTATGTTTTCATACTCATCTGACCACTGTCTCAGGAAGCACTTCACTGTCTCTTCAGCAAATATCTGGAGAAGCTGAGAGGAGAGCTCCTTGGATATGGCACATTGTTCCTTTCCCCATTTCAGCCTTGAAAGAATGGAGTCTGAAGCACTTTTGGCTGCTTCCAATGTTAAGACCTGTGGAGTGCTGTGGCTGTCCTGAATGGCTATCACTTTATCCACCAATTCATGGCTGAAAATGTGGATGGTCCAAGTGGAAATGATTTTTCTCAATTTCCTAACAGCAGATCGGAGGTCGTCAAGATGAGAAGCACCCTGTCCATTTTCCTGTGTGTTCTCAACACTTTCCACCATAATGTCCACTACCACCCCAGCAGCTTGCCTGACTTTGTCCACAAAGGTTACAGGAAGTAAGTCCTCTGTGTGAAAGAAGTCCTCAATGATTGTGTTTCTAACAATGGGAAGTCAATCTGAGCAGGAAACTCAGTGGGGATGGGAGTCCCGGGTAAAGCAAAGTGCCATTTCGACTGCCTTAATTTTGAAGTAGGTGTTAGAGAGATAGAAGAGCGTGAAGAAGAGGTATTTCTTGTATTTTGGCTGTCAGCACTCCTACAACGGATCGTGTCAATATCCTCCAGCATGGATCCTGAGAGCTCAGAGGTTTTAGGTAGTAATTTGTGCGGAATGTCCACACAGGCATCGTTTCCACCAGGTGTAACACTGCTCTGGTTGACCTCAAGATGGCCGAAACTTGCTCTTTGTGATGCAGGACTGCTTTGATACGTAAAGATTTGGATTGAACCAAGTGTTGTGTCTGATCTTTGAAGATCTTTTCTGAGAAACTCCGTAATCTTACTTTGCAGACTGTAGTAGATGTTACGAGCAACAGACCAGATCCTTTTCTCAGAAACCTGTCCAGTGGTGAGCAGGGAGGTTCCAGATACCATGTCAGATGATTGGGTGGTCTGGGTGAGCTCCTGCTGGTCTTTCACCATGGTTTGTATAATATCAGTAGATGTGGTGGATGTAGATACAGACTGAAGGTACTGTTCTGTTGTACCTTCCTCCACAATGTTAAATGATCTAGAGAGGACCTCACTCACTCCTTTCTCAGCTTTAGTTTGGAACTCATGACTAGAGAGTTTTTGGAGGCTCTTTGTAGAAAGACTGTGGGAAGATGCAATGCCTTTGGAGGCAGCCGTGCTGCAATCTAGACTTACTGGAGAGGTTCGCTCAGGAGAACCTTGGAGACGTTCAAACATGTCTTCACATGGTGTTGGGGACCTTGACAAGGAGATGTCCTTCAGCTGAGACAGAACACCACCTACCAACATGTTGACCTCAAGGGACATATCAGATATTTTCTTTCCTACTGTGGAGAAGCAAGGTGCATTTGATGCCTGATCCTCGCATGAGGTCAAGATTGTTGAAATGACCTCTTTGGTACTATTGGTCAGTAGAGCCTCGTCTGTTTCAGTCCAGAGAAGTTTTGAACTCTCGCTGACACCCCTGTGTAGAGCCACTTCAAGGTTCAAACTGTGCAAGTGAGGCACACTCTTACTAGCTTGCCTCAAGTCCTGGCTTGCCAAACAAATGTGCTCCTTAGTCCCAAGATGTCCAGAGTCCTCTGTGGGTATATGACTAGACGTTCTGCTCAGCATGTCTGACCTCCGCTGATGAATGATGAAGTCCTTTAATGTCTTCTGAATATTGTTATATAAACTAGTGGTAGCAGACCAGATCCTGCTCTGTAGCTTTTGTGCATTTTCCTGGAGGTCAGGTTCTCTCTCCTCTACTTTTGCAGGTTGCGCCAAGCTCTGCAGGTCTTCCACAAATGTTTCAATGATGCCAAAGGCAGCAGAATCCGCACAAATATCCTTTGACCATGTGTACTGGTTTTGAATGGAACAAGACCTGGATGCTACAGAATAAGCAGGCTGTGCACTAGTTAAGCTACTGGTGGACTTTTTAACTAGGAACTCACTCACTGCTTGAGTGGCATTTCTCTTAAATTCCTCACTTGAGAGTTTTCTAATACAATCTAACAGACTGGTCAAAGAAGCTGTGGCCTTACTTCTGCTGTCCTCAATTTGACAGGGGAACTCACATACTATTGGTGATGAGGCCCTGGAATGGGCAATATCCCCAAGCTGAGCCAGAACACCCTCTACAAATTTCTCTCTCTCAATAGAGAAGCCTGATCCTTTTTCTCCAACAGTGTACAGGGCGTCCTCCTTTGACATTGCAGTCTTGTACAAGACCAGAAGCTCTGAGATGACTTCTTTGGTGCAAGTTGTCAGAAGGAGCTTGCTTTCTTCTGACTCAGTTTTTGCCCAAAGAAGTTTTGAGCACTCACTTAGGCCTCTTTGTAAAGTAACTTCACCAGTGGACTCTGGCAACTGAGGCTCACTCTTACTGGGCCTATATTTCATGTTTAAGCAAGGAAGTGGAACTGTCTCCTTAAACTCAGCATTTGTGATGTTATCATCAGATGTGACAATGCTCTTTAAGGCACATCGCTGAAGCTTGCCGAAATAATCTTTCAAGTTGTTTTGGATGCTGTGGTAAATGTGAACAGCAGCAGACCAGGCACTCTTCTGTTGGGGACTCTCTTCAGATTCAGCCAAGGACTTCATATCTGACACGAAAGTCTTAACAACTACTGACGCTGCTGAGCCCACTGGGTGAATTGACTCTGTCTTTACAATGCCAGACAATGTTTGACCTGATACAGCACCTGTTAACTCAGACTGAATGACTGAACTAGGAAAGCTCAAACTACTGACTTTTTTGTCAAGAACTCCACTCACTGCTTGTATTGCTGATGTTTGAAACTCCCGGCTAGAGAGTTTTTGGATGCTCTTAGATGTGAGCGTGCAGGAGGAACCAGATTCACTAATATTGTAGCTGCTCTCGTATTTCCTTATCAGGGCATCAAGATCCTCAATGAAGCCAACATGCGATGCCAAAAACGTGATCTTGTCCTTCAGATCTTCCAGCAAATTCTGTTCGTTCTCGTCAACAAAAGCCACCATTGTGTCAGAGATGGTGGTCATGACTTGCCCTGTTAGACTCTTGCTCTCTTGGTCAACTTTTTCAAGTTTAACAGCCAGCTCTCTCACCATGCTCTCAGTCACCTTGGTCTGTGAGTCTCCCCTTACCGGTGTCACTAGAGAGGTGTGACTTGCGGAGGCACTCTTAACGACCACTGATAAGGCCGACTTGACATCTTTAGCCAACTCTGCCATTACAGCAGGGGTTAGCATCATAGAGCCTGCACTTCCAGATGGAGAATTGGACATGCATGCAAGTTTGGAGAGAGAACCTTGCAGGCTGTCCTGCACACAGGTGACAAGGGTGTCCTCTGAGACACCCAAGAGGACTTGTAGCGTCTCAGAGTTGGTTGTTTTCTTCTGCACATCAGACAGAGAGGTTAGAGTCCTTGGGGAAAAAAACGCAGAAATCATCAAAGTCAAACAAATAATATGTAAGGCTGTGATGCACATTCAGTGTGTCAAATACATCTGCACCATTGAAAACAATGAGGAAAACGCTGCTGTTTCTCTGAGAAAAAACCTTAGTGTGATGTCAGCCTAACTGCTTAATTTCTAAAGCCCAATAAAATGTATTTTGTATAAGTCATTTGTATTGAAACTGGCCTGTAGATATCCATCTATCCTGGCAATATCTATCCTCTACAAAAATCCAAATTGCTATAAACTTCAAATACTGTAACTTCTAATAACTTCAAGGACAATCATAAATACAAGGCAGTTTGAAGAAATGTTAAAGGGAAATTTCTAAATGTTTCAACTTCATATTCATCATCTCCAGCACCACCCCAACATCAGCATATGTGAAAAACAGGCATTTCTATGTTTTGTAGTAAAAAAGAAAGAGGAAGATAAGTGTTTTCTATGACATCATCAACCAATTAGTAGGAAATGCCTACTCATAATTGGTTAAAATCACACGATGCACACTGATGATGTCATTAGAATCTAGAGCTGAGCATTTAACCAACATTTTTGTTATTTTTCGGTTTTTAAACAACTAATTGACCGACGTCGGCTCAATTATTTGAATTCCATATAGTTAATTTTTTTCTTCTTCTGTGAGCTCGATGCTCAGTTTCTGTAGAGATAAATCAGATCAAGCACGAACTATGCAATGTAGTAGGGAGTTGTAGTTTCCAACAAGCCAATATTCTACATAGTTTAGCACAGAAAATATGGCAATTAATTCCCACAATCCATTGCACGCCCACTTGCTTGTCCACTCTGTGTGGAGCAGATACGGAAACCTCATTGACTGAGACGGAGAGACGAGAGAATGCATGAGAGAGATAAAAAGCAGTTGCGTTGCGAGGATTCTCTACCTGGAAATACATGATCTAAGTGATTGACAGTTGGTGTTCAGCGGTCATAAAAGTAGGTCTTATTTACTTAGAAGAACTACTAAAATAGTGATTTTGTCAGACAGGATAAGCAGCAGCTCTATAGAGATGAGTTGATGACTTGGAATGAAATAATAAAGTCATCAAATAAATATTTTATATGAGAAAGTAAATGATGGTTGATAAGTCATTAACAGTAATGGACAGTCACTACCATCATGGGACTTTTATTCATTGTTTTATTATGTGTTTGAGTTTATTTTATTTATTTATTTTTTATTTTTACAGGGACAGTGCACATTAATCAACGTTTCAGTAAAAGTGCCGGTTTTAGCCAGCCGGCTAATTTTCAACCGCAGTCCCTGGGCAGGTTATTAAAAACAATTACAATATAGACAATAGCAGCATAGAACAAGCAAGACATAGCAACATAGGACAAGCAAGACGTAGCATACAGACAGAGCAACATAGGACAAGCAAGACGTAGCATACAGACATAGCAACATAGGACAAGCAAGACGTAGCATACAGACAGAGCAACATAGGACAAGCAAGACGTAGCATACAGACATAGCAACATAGGACAAGCAAGACGTAGCATACAGACAGAGCAACATAGGACAAGCAAGACGTAGCATACAGACAGAGCAACATAGGACAAGCAAGACGTAGCATACAGACAGAGCAACATAGGACAAGCAAGACGTAGCATACAGACAGAGCAACATAGGACAAGCAAGACGTAGCATACAGACAGAGCAACATAGGACAAGCAAGACGTAGCATACAGACAGAGCAACATAGGACAAGCAAGACGTAGCATACAGACAGAGCAACATAGGACAAGCAAGACGTAGCATACAGACAGAGCAACATAGGACAAGCAAGACGTAGCATACAGACAGAGCAACATAGGACAAGCAAGACGTAGCATACAGACAGAGCAACATAGGACAAGCAAGACGTAGCATACAGACAGAGCAACATAGGACAAGCAAGACGTAGCATACAGACAGAGCAACATAGGACAAGCAAGACGTAGCATACAGACAGAGCAACATAGGACAAGCAAGACGTAGCATACAGACATAGCAACATAGGACAAGCAAGACGTAGCATACAGACAGAGCAACATAGGACAAGCAAGACGTAGCATACAGACATAGCAACATAGGACAAGCAAGACGTAGCATACAGACAGAGCAACATAGGACAAGCAAGACGTAGCATACAGACAGAGCAACATAGGACAAGCAAGACGTAGCATACAGACATAGCAACATAGGACAAGCAAGACGTAGCATACAGACAGAGCAACATAGGACAAGCAAGACGTAGCATACAGACAGAGCAACATAGGACAAGCAAGACGTAGCATACAGACAGAGCAACATAGGACAAGCAAGACGTAGCATACAGACAGAGCAACATAGGACAAGCAAGACGTAGCATACAGACAGAGCAACATAGGACAAGCAAGACGTAGCATACAGACAGAGCAACATAGGACAAGCAAGACGTAGCATACAGACAGAGCAACATAGGACAAGCAAGACGTAGCATACAGACAGAGCAACATAGGACAAGCAAGACGTAGCATACAGACAGAGCAACATAGGACAAGCAAGACGTAGCATACAGACAGAGCAACATAGGACAAGCAAGACGTAGCATACAGACAGAGCAACATAGGACAAGCAAGACGTAGCATACAGACATAGCAACATAGGACAAGCAAGACGTAGCATACAGACAGAGCAACATAGGACAAGCAAGACGTAGCATACAGACAGAGCAACATAGGACAAGCAAGACGTAGCATACAGACAGAGCAACATAGGACAAGCAAGACGTAGCATACAGACATAGCAACATAGGACAAGCAAGACGTAGCATACAGACAGAGCAACATAGGACAAGCAAGACGTAGCATACAGACAGAGCAACATAGGACAAGCAAGACGTAGCATACAGACAGAGCAACATAGGACAAGCAAGACGTAGCATACAGACAGAGCAACATAGGACAAGCAAGACGTAGCATACAGACAGAGCAACATAGGACAAGCAAGACGTAGCATACAGACAGAGCAACATAGGACAAGCAAGACGTAGCATACAGACAGAGCAACATAGGACAAGCAAGACGTAGCATACAGACAGAGCAACATAGGACAAGCAAGACGTAGCATACAGACAGAGCAACATAGGACAAGCAAGACGTAGCATACAGACAGAGCAACATAGGACAAGCAAGACGTAGCATACAGACAGAGCAACATAGGACAAGCAAGACGTAGCATACAGACAGAGCAACATAGGACAAGCAAGACGTAGCATACAGACAGAGCAACATAGGACAAGCAAGACTTAGCATACAGACAGAGCAACATAGGACAAGCAAGACGTAGCATACAGACAGAGCAACATAGGACAAGCAAGACGTAGCATACAGACAGAGCAACATAGGACAAGCAAGACGTAGCATACAGACAGAGCAACATAGGACAAGCAAGACGTAGCATACAGACAGAGCAACATAGGACAAGCAAGACGTAGCATACAGACAGAGCAACATAGGACAAGCAAGACGTAGCATACAGGCAGAGCAACATAGGACAAGCAAGACGTAGCATACAGGCAGAGCAACATAGGACAAGCAAGACGTAGCATACAGACAGAGCAACATAGGACAAGCAAGACGTAGCATACAGACAGAGCAACATAGGACAAGCAAGACGTAGCATACAGACAGAGCAACATAGGACAAGCAAGACGTAGCATACAGACAGAGCAACATAGGACAAGCAAGACGTAGCATACAGACAGAGCAACATAGGACAAGCAAGACGTAGCATACAGACATAGCAACATAGGACAAGCAAGACGTAGCATACAGACAGAGCAACATAGGACAAGCAAGACGTAGCATACAGACATAGCAACATAGGACAAGCAAGACGTAGCATACAGACAGAGCAACATAGGACAAGCAAGACGTAGCATACAGACATAGCAACATAGGACAAGCAAGACGTAGCATACAGACAGAGCAACATAAAACAAAAAGCGTCAAGACAAAATTCATTAAAGCAACAAAGTTTCCACACCTCACAAGCTACAGACAACAGACAACATGGAAAGCGGCAACACACAGCTAGGGACCATGTTCACAAATCTGATTGACTTTTAGCCATGTCTTCAAGCATTTTGTGAAAGTGTGATATGTGGTGCAGTTATGTGTGTCTGATGGCAGTGTATTCCAGACATGGGAAGCTCTCACAGAGAATGCAGATTTACTAAAGGTGCTTTTCCTTAGGGGAACTATACAGTCACCTCTCATGGCAGACCTTGTGGATCTGCTGCCATATGTCTGGGTTTTCTGTTTAACAAAAATATTGAGTGGAGGGGGAGCCAGGCCATTAAGGATCTTGAATACAAGACATGCGTCGGTGTATTGCACAAGATTTTCCCAACTCAAGAGCTCATGCTTTCTGAGGATGTAACAGTGATGATGGCTATTGGGCTTCCTATCAAGCACTTTGAGAGCCTGTTTGTAGACAGACTGAATAGGTTTTAATGTTGTACAGCAAGCTTGGGCCCAACTAGTCAAGCAGTATGTTAAGTGGGGGAGTATCATAGATTTGAAGTACAGTTTTGCTACCTCTGTAGTCAAACAATTTCGTATAAATCGAAAATTAGCTAGGTTGAACTTGGTTATTTGAATTCACCTGGATTCACCTGGTCAGTCTTTGTCATGGAAAGAACCGGTGTTCATAATGTTTTGTTTACTCGGTGTATAAACACAACATAGGTATTTATGTAAAACAAGTGAATTTACTGAATGTCCATGGTCTTATACTTCAGCGGGAGCCGGTGGTGCGTGTGTTCAGTGCCGTGACGGGGGAGACCCTCTCAGTCTTGGGCACTGTGTTTCTCCTGAGTACGTCTGTGGCCAGGCTCATGACCCTGGTGTCCCAGCAGTGTGGGCTTCCCGTCAGCTCCTTCAGACTGAGCTCTCCCACCAGCCTGCAACTCTACGACTGCAACTGGCTGCACGACTACGCCATTGACCTGGGTATGGCCTTCCTTGTGCAGTAGATCAATGGTCCTCTGGCTCAACACCTTATGGATGTAACATAGAGACAAATGGACTGTATGGAACACATTCTTGGTTCATGGAAACCAGGAGGACAACCTGCATGTGTCTCTGTCTCCCAGGGGCTACTCTACGGTTGGACACCTGGGATGGGTGGGCGGAGTCCCTCAGAGGCTGCTTCCTGGGACACAGACTGACCGTCCAACGACACCTGTCTAGGGAGAGACCTGTGATGAGGTCAGAATACACATCTACACACTGAACTGTATGATAGACTTACTATCAACAGTGATGGTACTGAACCTTTATATAGCTTACAATGATAGTACTGACCCTGTATATAGCTTACAATGATAGTACTGACCCTGTATATAGCTTACAATGATAGTACTGACACTGTATATAGCTTACAATAATGGTACTGACCCTGTATTTAGCTTACAATGATAGTACTGACCCTGTATATAGCTTATAATGATAGTACTGACCCTGTATATAGCTTATATTCTCGTGTTTTTTTCCTTCATATGTTTTTTCTCTTACCCTGATATTTAATACTGCATTGTGGGAAAGAGCTTGCAAGTAAGCATTTTACTGTACTGTTTTATAACCCACTGTATCTTGTGAACTTGACAAAAAAAACTTGAAACGTGTTATAAATACATTGATTCTGTATTATTCCAGGTTCCAGCTCCGGGTGGCACTCTACATCGCTGCTTCTCTGGGCCACCTGGACCTGGCCGGCTGGCTGCTGGAGAGGGGGGTGCGTGTCATTGAGCCGGTGGGGGTTCACCCTTACCGTGAGTGGTGCCACCAGACGGCCCACCCCGACGTCGCCAAGTGTCCCGCTGTCGCCTCCATCGAGCTCGGCCAGCTCACCATCCTCAAACTCTGTATCGCCAGCAGCGTTCTGACCCTTGCCTGTCAGGATCCCCAGGGTCGTGACCCCCTGAGGATCGCCCTTCAGTACGGCCACAGGGAGTGTGTGAGTCACCTGGCCACCAAGCTGTGCTCTGTGGTGGTCCTCCCAGGTATGGCCCTGCCCATGCGGACATACCTCCAGATAAAGGGCTGGGTGAGGCTGGGGCAGAGGAGGGCAGCATCCAGGCACTGCATGGGCCTCAACAGGGACCAGGGTGGGCGACACGGTCCTGGTGGACGGCTTCACCCTCCCCAAGATGTCTTCCAAGCCCAGGAGGAGTGAGGCCAAGGCGGGTATCAGGGTGATGTCCACAGCCTCTCAAAGTTTGACCCCCATCAACTGCCCATCTCATGTAACCTGCCAGCTCCGCGCCCTGGCATCCCAGGATAAACCTCTTCAACTACCGAAGCAACACCCTGTGGCCACGAGTGATGAAAGAGAGAAGAAGAGGGGATGTGGAGGGAAGGGATGTGAGGAGGATGAGAGTGGGGATCAGAACAGCAACCAATGGAGGAGCAGAGTCCCGCTCCCGCCCATTTCCAGAGACACCAATCTCAGACCTGTGTTTGCCTCGCCAAACTCCGCCCAGATACTCACCACCTCACTGGAGGCCTTTTCTCTCCACTGCGACCGCACACCCAGAGAAAACGCCATATACTGTTTGGCCTTGGCCAGGTTAGTCCAAGTTTAAATGACAGCTACGGTGAATATGAATATTTCTCTGGAGGTTTCTTATGAAAGGTGTGAATACTGTCAGAAGAAGCCTCCTATAATCAGTGGTGGTGGGGGGGGACACACATGTAAAAGCTGTTTACACACTTTTTATTTTATTTTGTTCAAGCATTTACCCACCTTTTGTGGAAGATGCATTGAAAGTAGAGGGAGCGTTACTTCTTTAATCCTGAACGGCAATCAGCATTTACCAGTCAATGGTTTTACCACTACATCACTGCCTATGATATACCCTTATCCTCCCTGAATAGATTTCAGTACAAACAAATCATGAGCCAACCATCATGCTTAGAAGGTACATAATCAAATCAACTCAAACTTTATTTGTCACATGCGCTGAATACAACAAGTGTAGATCTTTCCGTGAAATACTTTACTTACAGGCCCTTAACAAACAGTGCAGTTCAAGAAGAGTTGAAGAGAATATTTACCCAATAAACTAAAGTAACAAATAATAAAACATTTGAACTTGTCCGGTGGCCATTTGATTAATTGTTCAGCAGTCTTATGACTTTGGGTTAGAAGCTGTTATAGGTTTACCCTAACAAGTCCTGAAACAAATCATGAGCCAACTATCATGCTTAGAAGGTATATAGTGTCAGTCTTATTGGTTCACCCTAACAAGTTGTTTCAGTATGGGGAGAGGATAGGATGTAAGGGCGCTTCATTAATGTATTGAGGCCATTACATATACAGTATTTCACAATGCTAGGACACAGATTTGGTCTCCTAACCTTGTTCTGGTTGATTGACTCTCTAACAGTGCCTTCACACAGAGACCATGGTTGCAGCAGCTGAATGTAGCGCGGACTCTGTCCAGGAGGAGTGCTCAGCACATTGGGTAGACACCAGGATCCTGGTCATTAGGCAGATTAAACATACTGAAACAAGGAGGGACAACTTGGAATTGTCCAAAAAGGAACTCTTATTTGAGTTTTTATTTTTTACAGTGAACAAGATGAGACTGGAACGAATGATGCCTGAAACAATGCGGACGACTTAGAATTTTGTTCCTTTGGATGAGGCTTATAGATATAGTCAGTACTGTGTTTGATTTGTGTGCAGAAAGTTTACAACGGCAGGCAGTGGATTCTCAGTCATTCCTATTCTCAAGTAACAAAAAAACGTATCATATTTCACTGGCTATTTGTAGTAGCCAAATGTGAATGGAATTATTATTATTCTAGAATCATTCAGTTGACTGAATGTGACTGTGGTTGTGCTGTATGTGACTATGTGGTTGTACTGAATGTGACTATGTGATTGTACTGAATGTGGTTGTACTGTACGTGATTGTAAGTGTTTGACATGGGTCTAATTGAGCCCCCCCCCCACACTTAACACTAGTTTTTATCCATAGAAATCCTCACTTGCTGATGAAGACCTATAGTGGTTGAAATCAATGTAAAATACAGTATGAACACTGCTGCCTTAAAACTCTTTTATTAAGATGTGGATCATTATTGCTCATTTAAATGAGTCTGTGCAGTGTCAAAATAATACACCTGATACATAAGGGGGGAAAAAATGCTAAAAATACCACAAGACATGAAATAATGGCATTATGGGAAAATAATACATACTGTATTTCACAGAGTATTTGACAAACTCTTTATTTACGTTACAAAACTGACAACTACTGTGACGATGTGTTAGCACAGCATGTGTCATCATTCCCCTGCAGTGTGTGGATTTACACAGCAACATAGCAGACAGCTTAAATAGTTTATTTTTTATTTAACCTTTATTTCACTAGACAAGTCAGTTAAGAACAAATTCTTATTTACAATGATGGCCAAACCCGGACGACGCTGGGCCAATTATGCGGCACCCTATGGGACTCCCAATCACTTGGGAGTGGGAAGGATACCAAATCCAATATCACACACTTCTTCCTTAGTATTCTGAGAACTGTCAGATAGCTGTGAGAGCTATGAGTGGATCGTGGACCCATGCATAAATGATAACTTTGCTGTAACTCAGTGGGGCAAGTAGAACGTCCGGGTTAGTGTATGTGCATTATCTGGACAGTTGATTGTCTTTGTCTCAAAGCCTTTCCATTTCTGGGGTATTGAAGAAGCTTCTGATCTCAACCTTGTTGACAGGTAAGAAACACTTGGTTAGTGTATGTGTCTTATCCAATGGGTTGTCAGGTGAACGTTGAAGATGCTTCTTGGAGGTGATCTAATGATGTCATTGAATCGATGTCATTGAGTTGCTCACTGGACAAGACAATTATTCACTGAAAATTAAATCTGTCTTTCATTTCACTTATGTTGATACTTGATTGGCTATTTGCTGTCTTTTGAAAATACAAAAATAAATATAACTGTTTTATGAAGCACTTGTAGACATTCATTGTTTTCAAAATCATATTTTCAGCAAAACAGATACATACGTTTACAATATGACATCAAATCAAATAAAAATAAAGTAAGTGATATGTAAATGATTGGCAAAAGGCTCCAACCACCCAAGTCATAGACTGTTTACTCTGCTACCACACGGCAAGCGATACGAGAGCACCAATTCTGGGACAAAAGGCTCCTTAACAGCTTCTACCCCCAAGTCATTAGACTGCTGAACAGCTTCTACCTCCAAGTCATTAGACTGCTGAACAGCTTCTACCTCCAAGTCATTAGACTGCTGAACAGCTTCTACCCCCAAGTCATTAGACTGCTGAACAGCTTCTACCCCCCAAGTCATTAGACTGCTTAACAGCTTCTACCCCAAAGCCATTAGACTGCTGAACAGCTTCTACCCCCAAGCCATTAGACTGCTGAACAGCTTCTACCCCCAAGTCATTAGACTGCTGAACAGCTTCTACCTCCAAGTCATTAGACTGCTGAACAGCTTCTACCCCCAAGTCATTAGACTGCTGAACAGCTTCTACCCCAAAGCCATTAGACTGCTGAACAGCTTCTACCCCCAAGTCATTAGACTGCTGAACAGCTTCTACCTCCAAGTCATTAGACTGCTGAACAGCTTCTACCCCAAAGCCATTAGACTGCTGAACAGCTTCTACCCCCAAGTCATTAGACTGCTGAACAGCTTCTACCTCCAAGTCATTAGACTGCTGAACAGCTTCTACCCCCAAGTCATCAGACTGCTGAACAGCTTCTACCCCCAAGTCATTAGACTGCTGAACAGCTTCTACCTCCAAGTCATTAGACTGAAGAACAGCTTCTACCCTCAAGCCATCAGACTGCTGAACAGCTTCTATCCCAAAGCCATTAGACTGCTGAACAGTTTCTACCCCCAAGCCACCAGACTGCTGAACAGCTTCTACCCCCAAGTCATTAGACTGCTGAACAGCTTCTACCCCCAAGCCATCAGACTGCTGAACAGCTTCTACCCCCAAGTCATTAGACTGCTGAACAGCTTCTACCCCCAAGTCATTAGACTGCTGAACAGCTTCTACCCCCAAGTCATTAGACTGCTGAACAGCTTCTACCCCCAAGTCATTAGACTGCTGAACAGCTTCTACCCCCAAGTCATTAGACTGCTGAACAGCTTCTACCCCCAAGTCATTAGACTGCGGAACAGCTTCTACCCCCAAGTCATTAGACTGCTGAACAGCTTCTACCCCCAAGTCATTAGACTGCTGAACAGCTTCTACCCCCAAGTCATTAGACTGCTGAACAGCTTCTACCCCCAAGTCATTAGACTGCTGAACAGCTTCTACCCCCAAGTCATTAGACTGCTGAACAGCTTCTACCCTCAAGTCATTAGACTGCTGAACAGCTTCTACCCCCAAGTCATAAGACTGCTGAACAGCTTCTACCCCCAAGCCATAAGACTGCTGAACAGCTTCTACCCCCAAGTCATTAGACTGCTGAACAGCTTCTACCCCCAAGTCATTAGACTGCTGAACAGCTTCTACCCCCAAGTCATTAGACTGCTGAACAGCTTCTACCCCCAAGTCATTAGACTGCTGAACAGCTTCTACCCCCAAGTCATTAGACTGCTGAACAGCTTCTACCCCCAAGTCATTAGACTGCTGAACAGCTTCTACCCCCAAGTCATTAGACTGCTGAACAGCTTCTACCCCCAAGTCATTAGACTGCTGAACAGCTTCTACCCCCAAGTCATTAGACTGCTGAACAGCTTCTACCCCCAAGTCATTAGACTGCTGAACAGCTTCTACCCCCAAGTCATTAGACTGCTGAACAGCTTCTACCCCCAAGTCATTAGACTGCTGAACAGCTTCTACCCTCAAGTCATTAGACTGCTGAACAGCTTCTACCCCCAAGTCATAAGACTGCTGAACAGCTTCTACCCCCAAGCCATAAGACTGCTGAACAGCTTCTACCCCCAAGTCATTAGACTGCTGAACAGCTTCTACCCCCAAGTCATTAGACTGCTGAACAGCTTCTACCCCCAAGTCATTAGACTGCTGAACAGCTTCTACCCCCAAGTCATTAGACTGCTGAACAGCTTCTACCTCCAAGCCATTAGACTGCTGAACAGCTTCTACCCCCAAGTCATTAGACTGCTGAACAGCTTTTACCCTCAAGTCATTAGACTGCTGAACAGCTTCTACCCCCAAGTCATCAGACTGCTGAACGTTAATTAAATGGCCACCTGCACTATTTGCATTGACCCCCTTGGTTATTGATGTATTTTTCTAATTGTTTTCCACTGACTCTCTTGAATTGGCTCGATGCACATTCACTACACTCTACCCACACATTCACTGTCCGACTTTCACACTAGCGAGAGGAGTACAACGTCTTTCCAAATGAATTAGTGGAATGGGAAAGGGATAATGTCTCAGTCTTGACTGAGCAGCAGCCTAAACAGCAGCAGGGCTTACCTGTAAAGTACACAGTAGGGGAAATGTTCTGAGGCTGGTACTCCAGAGACTCTTGAGGACAGAGGTTCTTACTAACATTATTGGAACCCTGGTTGGTGGGAAAATATCTTAAAGTACAGCATATCAACTGCAAAGAAGCAGTGCAATGCCATGACACAAAGAATCATATAAAAGGTCAACAGCAGTGTTATTCATGAAAGATGTATGTGTACTATACCTTTGTATTGAAGGTGAGGACCTGCTCTCCAGTACTGCTGATGGTATCCCTTTCCAAATCAAACACGCCTTCTACAATGTCACTGGTGGCCACGCTGGTAGCAGACTCAAAATAACATTTAGCAGTGGCTTTGGTGATCATTTGAAGAATGACCATGCAAGTAGAAGTCTTTGGATCGTTCTGGACTGAAACATCAAAGTTTATGTTTTCATACTCATCTGACCACTGTCTCAGGAAGCCCTTCACTGTCTCTTCAGCAAATATCTGGAGAAGCTGAGAGGAGAGCTCCTTGGATATGGCACATTGTTCCTTTCCCCATTTCAGCCTTGAAAGAATGGAGTCTGAAGCACTTTTGGCTGCTTCCAATGTTAAGACCTGTGGAGTGCTGTGGCTGTCCTGAAGGGCTATCACTTTATCCACCAATTCATGGCTGAAAATGTGGATGGTCCAAGTGGAAATGATTTTTCTCAATTTCCTAACAGCAGATCGGAGGTCGTCAGGATGAGAAGCACCCTGTCCATCTTCCTGTGTGTTCTCAACACTTTCCACCATAATGTCCACTACGACCCCAGCAGCTTGCCTGACTTTGTCCACAAAGGTTACAGGAAGTAAGTCCTCTGTGTGAAAGAAGTCCTCAATGATTGTGTTTCTAACAATGGGAAAGTCAATCTGAGCAGGAAACTCAGTGGGGATGGGAGTCCCGGGTAAAGCAAAGTGCCATTTCGACTGCCTTAATTTTGAAGTAGGTGTTAGAGAGATGGAGGAGCGTGAAGAAGAGGTATTTCTTGTATTTTGGCTGTCAGCACTCCTACAACGGATCGTGTCAATATCCTCCAGCATGGATCCTGAGAGCTTAGTGGTTTTAGGTAGTAATTTGTGCGGAATGTCCACACAGGCATCGTTTCCACCAGGTCTAACACTGCTCTGGTTGACCTCAAGATGGCCGAGACTTGCTCTTTGTGATGCAGGACTGCTTTGATACGTAAAGATTTGGATTGAACCAAGTGTTGTGTCTGATCTTTGAAGATCTTTTCTGAGAAACTCCGTAATCTTACTTTGCAGACTGTTGTAGATGTTACGAGCAACAGACCAGATTCTTTTCTCAGAAACCTGTCCAGTGGTGAGCAGGGAGGTTCCAGATACCATGTCAGATGATTGGGTGGTCTGGGTGAGCTCCTGCTGGTCTTTCACCATGGTTTGTATAATATCAGTAGATGTGGTGGATGTAGATACAGACTGGAGGTACTTATCTGTTGTACCTTCCTCCACAATGTTAAATGATCTAGAGAGGACCTCACTCACTCCTTTCTCAGCTTTGGTTTGGAACTCATGACTAGAACGTTTTTGGAGGCTCTTTGTTGAAAGACTGTGGGAAGATGCAATGCCTTTGGAGGCAGCCGTGCTGCAATCTAGACTTACTGGAGAGGTTCGCTCAGGAGAACCTTGGAGACGTTCAAACATGTCTTCACATGGTGTTGGGGACCTTGACAAGGAGATGTCCTTCAGCTGAGACAGAACACCACCTACCAACATGTTGACCTCAAGGGACATATCAGATATTTTCTTTCCTACTGTGGAGAAGCAAGGTGCATTTGATGCCTGATCCTCGCATGAGGTCAAGATTGTTGAAATGACCTCTTTGGTACTATTGGTCAGTAGAGCCTCGTCTGTTTCAGTCCAGAGAAGTTTTGAACTCTCGCTGCCACCCCTGTGTAGAGCCACTTCAAGGTTCAAACTGTGCAAGTGAGGCACACTCTTACTAGCTTGCCTCAAGTCCTGGCTTGCCAAACAAATGTGCTCCTTAGTCCCAAGATGTCC
Organism: Oncorhynchus mykiss; assembly: GCF_057628025.1. NCBI lineage: Eukaryota > Metazoa > Chordata > Actinopteri > Salmoniformes > Salmonidae > Oncorhynchus > Oncorhynchus mykiss. The sequence continues at coordinate 11,303,259 of NC_143022.1, read as the reverse complement.
AGAGTCCTCTGTGGGTATATGACTAGACGTTCTGCTCAGCATGTCTGACCTCCGCTGATGAATGATGAAGTCCTTTAATGTCTTCTGAATATTGTTATATAAACTAGTGGTAGCAGACCAGATCCTGCTCTGTAGCTTTTGTGCATTTTCCTGGAGGTCAGGTTCTCTCTCCTCTACTTTTGCAGGTTGCGCCAAGCTCTGCAGGTCTTCCACAAATGTTTCAATGATGCCAAAGGCAGCAGAATCCGCACAAATATCCTTTGACCATGTGTACTGGTTTTGAATGGAACAAGACCTGGATGCTACAGAATAAGCAGGCTGTGCACTAGTTAAGCTACTGGTGGACTTTTTAACTAGGAACTCACTCACTGCTTGAGTGGCATTTCTCTTAAATTCCTCACTTGAGAGTTTTCTAATACAATCTAACAGACTGGTCAAAGAAGCTGTGGCCTTACTTCTGCTGTCCTCAATTTGACAGGGGAACTCACATACTATTGGTGATGAGGCCCTGGAATGGGCAATATCCCCAAGCTGAGCCAGAACACCCTCTACAAATTTCTCTCTCTCAATAGAGAAGCCTGATCCTTTTTCTCCAACAGTGTACAGGGCGTCCTCCTTTGATATTTCAGTCTTGTACAAGACCAGAAGCTCTGAGATGACTTCTTTGATGCAAGTTGTCAGAAGGAGCTTGCTTTCTTCTGACTCAGTTTTTGCCCAAATAAGTTTTGAGCTCTCACTTAGGCCTCTTTGTAAAGTAACTGCACCAGTGGACTCTGGCAACTGAGGCTCACTCTTACTGGGCCAATCTTTCATGTTTAAGCAAGGAAGTGGAACTGTCTCCTTAAACTCAGCATTTGTGATGTTGTCATCAGATGTGACAATGCTCTTTAAGGCACATCGCTGAAGCTTGCCGAAATAATCTTTCAAGTTGTTTTGGATGCTGTGGTAAATGTGAACAGCAGCAGACCAGGCACTCTTCTGTTGGGGACTCTCTTCAGATTCAACCAAGGACTTCATATCTGACACGAAAGTCTTAACAACTACTGACGCTGTTGAGCCCACTGGGTGAATTGACTCTGTCTTTACAATGCCAGACAATGTTTGACCTGATACAGCACCTGTTAACTCAGACTGAATGACTGAACTAGGAAAGCTCAAACTACTGACTTTTTTGTCAAGAACTCCACTCACTGCTTGTATTGCTGATGTTTGAAACTCCCGGCTGGAGAGTTTTTGGATGCTCTTAGATGTGAGCGTGCAGGAGGAACCAGATTCACCAATATTGTAGCTGGTCTCGTATTTCCTTATCAGGGCATCAAGATCCTCAATGAAGCCAACATGCGATGCCAAAAACGTGATCTTGTCCTTCAGATCTTCCAGCAAATTCTGTTCGTTCTCGTCAACAAAAGCCACCATTGTGTCAGAGATCATGGTCATGACTTGCCCTGTTAGACTTTTGCTCTCTTGGTCAACTTTTTCAAGTTTAGCAGCCAGCTCTCTCACCATGCTCTCAGTCACCTTGGTCTGTGAGTCTCCCCTTACCGGTGTCACTACAGAGGTTTGGCTAGCGGAGGCACTCTTAACGACCACTGATAAGGCCGACTTGACATCTTTAGCCAACTCTGCCATTACAGCAGGGGTTAGCATCATAGAGCCTGCACTTCCAGATGGAGAATTGGACATGCATGCAAGTTTGGATAGAGAACCTTGCAGGCTGTCCTGCACACAGGTGACAAGGGTGTCCTCTGAGACACCTAAGAGGACTTGTAGCGTCTCAGAGTTGGTTGTTTTCTTCTGCACATCAGACAGAGAGGTTAGAGTCCTTGGGGAAAAAAACGCAGAAATCATCAAAGTCAAACAAATAATATGTAAGGCTGTGATGCACATTCAGTGTGTCAAATACATCTGCACCATTGAAAACAATGAGGAAAACGCTGCTGTTTCTCTGAGAAAAAACCTTAGTGTGATGTCAGCCTAACTGCTTAATTTCTAAAGCCCAATAAAATGTATTTTGTATAAGTCATTTGTATTGAAACTGGCCTGTAGATATCTATCTATCCTGGCAATATCTATCCTCTACAAAAATCCAAATTGCTATAAACTTCAAATACTGTAACTTCTAATAACTTCAAGGACAATCATAAATACAAGGCAGTTTGAAGAAATGTTAAAGGGAAATTTCTAAATGTTTCAACTTCATATTCATCATCTCCAGCACCACCCCAACATCAGCATATGTGAAAAACGGGCATTTCTATGTTTTGTAGTAAAAAAGAAAGAGGAAGATAAGTGTTTTCTATGACATCATCAACCAATTAGCAGGCAATGCCTACTCATAATTGGTTAAAAATCACACGATGCACACTGATGATGTCATTAGAATCTAGAGCTGAGCATTTAACCAACATTTTTGTTATTTTTCGGTTTTTAAACAACTAATTGACCGGCGTCGGCTCAATTATTTGAATTCCATATAGTTAATTTTTTTCTTCTTCTGTGAGCTCGATGCTCAGTTTCTGTAGAGATAAATCAGATCAAGCACGAACTATGCAATGTAGTAGGGAGTTGTAGTTTCCAACAGGCCAATATTCTACATAGTTTAGCACAGAAAATACGGCAATTAATTCCCATAATCCATTGCACGCCCATTTGCTTGTCCACTCTGTGTGGAGCAGATACGGAAACCTCATTGACTGAGACGGAGAGACGAGAGAATGCATGAGAGAGATAAAAAGCAGTTGCGTTGCGAGGATCCTCTACCTGGAAATACATGATCTAAGTGATTGACAGTTGGTGTTCAGCGGTCATAAAAGTAGGTCTTATTTACTTAGAAGAACTACTAAAATAGTGATTTTGTCAGACAGAATAAGCAGCAGCTCTATAGAGATGAGTTGATGACTTGGAATGAAATAATAAAGTCATCAAATAAATATTTTATATGAGAAAGTAAATGATGGTTGATAAGTCATAAACAGTAATGGACAGTCACTACCATCATGGGACTTTTATTCATTGTTTTATTATGTGTTGTTACAGCATTCAACACACATAATCCATAGTGCATTCAATGTCTAAAAAAAGTATTGAAATCCAAAACCGTGATTATTTTTTAAATATTTGAATGGAAACCAAACCAACCTCAAAAAGCACTAATTTCTCAGCACTATTGGAAACAGTTACGTCCCTCTATATTTTTTTTACTACAAAGCATGGAAATGTGTAATTTTCACATATGGTGATGCTGGAGATGAATATGAAGTTGTTAAATTTCCCTTTAAGAACATACCTCATGGCCCCCTTGGGCAGGTAGCTTCCACTGCCCAGACTGCCCTTAGTCAGGTAAATCTCCTTGAACTTAAGTTGTGATTCCTGTTCTTCTTCCTCTTCCTGCTCCATACAGTTGGAGGAAGGGTAGGGAGTCGGGATGCGAAAGCTATTGTAAGACTTTCGACTGCCTGGCCTCTTAGGTACACCAGCCTCAGTAAATCTCACGCGGGACTTGGTGTTAGTCTTATCGTCTAACAGACTGGTGAGTGACGCTGTGAGAGATCTCTGTGACAATGGAGAGGAGGCAGCATCTTGGATGCCCAGTAGTTCGTAAAGACCTGGGATGATGATCTGCATCAGCTTGTCCGATAAAAACTGGACAATCCTCAGACACAAGCCGGCAAGCTGTTGTTTTGTCAGCTGTATTCCAGAAACAGAAGAAGTGTTTTAAAATGTTGCATAGTGCGTCTTTTTAAAGCTTATGAACAAGGTTAAACATTAGGCAGAGTTTTCATGGTAATCTAATTAAATTGTCAGTAACATGATCTTACCGGGTCAAACATGCCCTCACGAATCCCCCTCCATTGCCTGAAAACAATATTGTTATAAATGTTGTCATATCAGGATGCGTGGCAGAATTGTTTTTATTTAATTATTTGCCTGATCGTGAAGTTATACTTGCTTTGTGTCAGTTGTTTTGGCAAAATTGCAATGTGACAACTTTTCTAGCACTGAACATTTTTTTCCGATTGATCAGTTTCTAATTTGATCCTATTTCCTTGAAGGTGTGATAGTACCAAAGAAAACAGAACATACTTCTCAGTTAGGTTTTGAAGGAAGTCCATAAGTGTCAGATGTTCCACATTGTTGAGCTTTCCCTCTTCTGTGGTTTCCATCACTGAGGTTGCTCTGCTCCTGGTACAATTGCTCTGCTCCTGGTAGAAATGTAATTATATTGCAAATAATCAAACTTAATATACAACAAATATCATACTGAAATAATTATTAACTGTTAAAGAGTGGAGGAGCATTGGCAACGTTGGGCCAATTAAACAACTGCAACACAACAGAGATGGTTGTGGTACGTCAACATTGCCAATGATAGCATCACTATAACATTTTACTGGATTAATGTTGTAATATGAAATGACAAGGTCAACTTACCACCTCATTGACAGCTTCAGAGGTCAGGTGGTCATCCATCACACAGACAGGCAGGTCTAGAGACTGGGACAAGGCTCTATGGTCATAACCAGGAGAGAATGGAAACATCAGAGCAGTCCCAATGGCAGAATCTAACCACTGTCTTCATGTCAAAGACTCACTCACTCATTTGCTTTGTCAAACCTACCCCTTAGAATGACTTCGATATTAACACTGAATATATTTTGTTATTAAGAGATCTCTCAATAATTAATCACAATAGCATATTGGTAGTAGTCAGTGACATATTAAAGCTAAGCAGGGCTGGGTGTAGTTAAAACCCTGGATGGGGTTCGATCCCGGGCTGAGGTGCTGCCTATAGTTTTTTTCTGAAAGTGTATATAATGTTGAAAATCTGACATGGTTTCAAAGGTACAAATTTAACCTATTTTATACAAGGTTTGGCTATTCTGAATTTAGTTTACAATGATGACATCATCCTGTGGTTGAAATTTCACCCTCAAAACAACAGTTAGGCCTATACCCCATTATATCCACTACACCCCTCCCCTCCCCCCCCCACACACACACTTTATATTTTACCAATATATATGCAGCCCACCAGCCCTAAAGCATGAACATGTTTTTTTGCTAGAAAAAGTGGATTAAGAGAAGCAAAATGATCCTTTACGCTAGTTTCATCTAAATGGAAGGGCAACATGACATTGACAAACTTTGACATATCTGCTTTCACCGGGATTTAAAAACCCAGGCTTTCCTAAAATGTTTACCTCAGCCAGTCTAGAACCCAGGTGTGTCTGCAAAACACATGTACTCCTCCATAAGGTTCATGGGTTCCCTATTGTTTTATCCCAGTACAAGAGGGGCAACTGGATTCAGGATTAAACACAAGCAGTCTTTAAGGTATATCTTATTACAGTTTAGGCCTACCTTATTATTTTCTTCCATCTGGCAATATCATTTTAAGGAATGAAATCTGTTTTGTTGCTAGTATTATTAGTAACTGTAGGAAAATACAGCTGTAGAGTACAAGAATCAGCTACTTTCTGAAGGGCAGCCAAGCTCATAAGCAATTTAGAACCTACAGACAATTATGACAAAGTTGGAACGCATGAATGCGTCACAAACGCCTTGTGGTCACATGTTATTTTAGGGCGTGGCTCCGCATTCGTGACCGGTTCTCTTATTTCTATTTCCCGGTATCCGTTAGTGCTGGAATTTGCGATTAATACTTTTCTCATGCCGAAACCGGATTAAATACATACCGGTAGTTAAATGACAAAAATGATTATATTCGCAATGTCATTAAACAACAACAACATAAATAGCTACTACAGTACCATTTGTTTGATTTTTGTGGACCCACGACTAGACTTTATCCATGTTAGCTAGTTGCTAGCGATGCTAGTCAGCATAGGCTGCTACGTGATAAACAGTTCGCGTTAGCGAATTAGCTACCTAGCTAGCCAGCCTAACAAGCTGTCAAATCCAATGGAAACCGATGCAACCCTGCTGCCAAATAAAGGCTAGCTCGATGACCCGTGGTAACAGTGAGGTCCCCATGAGTTTCAAGGCTTTAATAAGTGCTATCGTGCAGAAAAAGCGAATAAAATACTGGTTGATGAGCTAGCTAAGTTAGCTAGCAAGACGGGTATGACCGTTAACAGCGTGCATGCACAAATGCATGACGACACTTTGAATATAAGTGAAGCAGGCATGCAGAACGAGATCGCCCCACCAAGCCAGATGGTAGAGGGGTACAACAACGCCGGGACACAGAGGCATAGCTCATACAATTATATTTTGTCTGGGTCAATGACTATCCTTGTTGAATAATAAATACCTGCGTCAAATATATGGCATCGCATGCTAGTGCAAAGATAGCTTGCATGAGTTTTAAAAAATCAGGTGACCACTAGATGTCCTCGTATATCCACATTTAGATCAAATATACTTGGTTTTTCATCAGCACTGTGAATGACAAGCCCACTGAATCTAGTTTAATAATCTTTATACTCAGCAGGTAGAGGCCTAGGTACTTCAAATCAGTGCTTAATTTGAGCCGGATCATGCCAGAACAGGATCCGGCACCTTTCCGTTCTGGACTGCTTTGTTCCGGAACCTATTTGGCCGAATCCGGTACCTCTCGTGCCATGAAAAATAATGTTCACTTTTTGCTATGTAACAATTATAATAAAAGCGATCAAAGTTCATTCGAGTTGCCTCTTCGTCAATTATCCTACCCCCTCATCTCTCCAGAGTTGCACTTCATCATTTGTTTCCTTATAGAATCATAGCTGCATGAAGGGTTCTGGAGGAATTTTCTAAAGTTACGGAATTACTGCTGTCTGTTCAGAAATTAATTAAATCATTCAGAATAGCCTAATACGTCATGAGAAACCCTATAATTTAGCTACAGAGGACCAATAGCTTCTTTTTTAAATAGCCTAGCTGCGGATTGTAGCCCAATAACAAAGAATAGCCTACAGTCGGGAACGCGAGGCAAATCTGTCAGTGAAAAAACAGCACGCAGACAAAACAGGCCTTTTGCAATATTTCAAATACAATCGAGGGAAAACACAGGTTGAAAAGCAATGACTCTTGCTGAAAAGACTATGCTGTAGACTACCAAAATATTTGATCAACTCCCAAACATTGTTTTACAAAACAGAGAGAGGGAGAGATAGGCTTTTGACACGAGCGCATCGACAATCTCCAGCGAGTGAGCTGCGCATCATTGGGTGAGTCAGTGAAACTGGAAAGCATTTTTAGGACTAATTTCCTCCTCATATTGTAGTCTACTATATGTTTCTCCACAAACCTAGGCCTATAGGCTATTGATGGATTCAAGACAAGGTCGTTTTTATTGATCTCAGATACTAAGTTTGTCAGTGTCAAAGTAGCCTGCCATTTCGATCATTTGTGCGGATTAAAAAAAGATAATGCCAAAGTCTCCAGTCATGTAAAATTATGTAGAATTGCAGGAAATGCGGTTTTAAAAAGGCCAACACTTTCCCGGACCCTAGGCTACTAAAAGTGTTCCCCATGTGTTCACCTACTGTAAATGGCTCTACTCTACTCAAATGTGATGATATGCGTGAGTTCTCATATCTCATGAGTGCTGGTACCACAGAACCCCCCTCTAGCACCCATCCATCCTTCGGGACAGCTGGGTCCTGACAGACGTTGGCATCACCCCTAGCAGTGCCATCTGCTGCCTGCTGAAGGTACCAGCCGAACACCTAGCTGTTTCTACCCGTGCTTGAAAATGCATATCAAAGTGAGCTGGCTATTGCTTGAAACAGCTTCATACTATCATTAACATAAAGTGTTTCAGATATAGTGTGGTGATATATAGTATGGTTATATAGTATGGTTAAATAGTATGGTTATATAGTATGATTATATATATTATGGTGATATAGAGTGTGGTAATATATAGTATGGTGATATAGTATGATTATATAGTATGGTTATATAGTATGATTATATAGTATGGTTATATAGTATGATTAGGTGATTTAGTTAATTCAAACAGGTGCCATTAATACAGGTAACGAGTGGAGGACAGAGGAGCCTCTTAAAGAAGAAGTTACAGGTCTGTGAGAGCCAGAAATCTTGCTTGTTTGTAGGTGACCAAATACTTATTTTCCACCATAATTTGCAAATAAATTCATTAAAAATCCTACAATGTGATTTTTCTGGATTTTTTTTGTCATTTTGTCTGTTACAGGCCTCTCTCATATTTTTAAGTGGGAGAACTTGCACAATTGGTGGCTGACTAAATACTTTTTTGCCCCACTGTATAGTGTGGTGGTATATAGTATGGTGATATATATAGTATGTTGAGGTCACCCTGCTTGAGACTTAAAGTAATATTGCCCTTGCTCAACCAAGACCATGGTTATGGTAGAGTGATTGGTTAGTAAGAACACTGCTTCGTGAGTGTGAAGTGTTGTTGTACAGAGGTCCCTGGGTACATGTCCAGAGCCAGACAGGGACAGAACTCACTCTGTTCCACAAAGTTCTGTGGAAGATTTGCTAACAGAGGAGAGTGGTTATGTATCTAAGTACAAATTTAACCATCAGAATAATGTTTATTTGTGTTCCTTACTTACACATCCCATCATTGACATAGTCAAAGCCAGACCTTCTGTCTGTCTCTCCTTCTTGCTGGTTGACTAGAGTGGAACTCTATAGTATTGTATGGTTGACCTGGGATAGAGCTGAAATGTGGCCCGATGTAGTGTTGCCTTTGTACCTAACACCCTTACAGTCATAAACCTTTTCCCCATGTAATCGCCTCGACCTCAGTCTGGTGTTCGCTAACAGTATCTGAAGAGTCTGTATACCCAGTGGTGTATAGTACAGTAGAGCACAGCAGACTACAGCAGACTACAGTAGAGTACAGTAGAGCACAGCAGACTACAGTAGAGCACAGCAGAGTACAGCAGACAATACAGCAGAGTACAGTAGAGCACAGCGGAGTACAGCAGACAGAGTACAGCAGAGTACAGTAGAGCACAGCAGAGTACAGCAGACAGAGCACAGTAGAGTACAGTAGAGCACAGCAGGCCATGTAGTAGGAGAAGAAGAGGCCCTTTGGGTTCATTGAAATACATATTCATAATATTTCTGTTAACAATTTAATCTGCACCCAGATTAGTCTTCAATTTAATTTACACCCAGATTAGTCTTCAATTTAATCTGCACCCAGATTAGTCTTCAATTTAATTTTCACCCAGATTAGTGTTCAATTTAATCTGCACCCAGATTAGTTTCCATTGTGATAGAACAAAACTCAGTACAGCACATGAATTAGAAAATGTTGTTACAAGTTTCAGCCACGAGATGGTGGTAGATTATAAGTTTAAATAGCATGGACCTTTGATTTGTCTCTGGATAGAAATTGCCCTTGGGCACAGATCTAGGATCAGTTTACTCTCACCAAATCCTAACCTTTACCATTAGCAGTAAAAACACAAACCAGACCTAAGATCAGTGCAAAGGAGCCACTTCATCTTACCCCTGTAATTATATGACTCCTAACTTATATATACTGAGTGTACCAAACATTAGAAACACCTTCCTAATATTGAGTTGCACCCCGCCTTTTGCCATCAGAACAGCCTCAATTCGTTGGGGCATGGACTCTACAAGGTGTTTGAAAGCGTTCCACAGGGATGCTGGCCCATGTTGACTCCAATGCTTCCAACAGTTGTGCCAAGTTGGCTGGATGTTCTTTGGGTGGTGGACCATTCATGATACACACAGGAAACTGTTGAGTGTGAAAAACCCCAGCAGCATTGCAGTTCTTGACACAAACCGGTGCACCTGGCACCTACTACCCCGTTCAAAGACACTTAAATATTTTGTCTTGCCCATTCACCCTCTGAATGGCACACATACACACTCTATGCCTCACTTGTCTCAAGGCTTAAAAATCCTTCTTTAACCTGTCCGCTCCCCTACATCTACACTGAAGTGGATTTAACAAGTGACATCATTAAGGGATCATAGCTTTCACCTAGATTCACCTGGTCAGTCTTTGTCATGGAAAGAACAGGTGTTCATAATGTTTTGTTTACTCGGTGTATAAACACAACATAGGTATTTATGTAAAACAAGTGAATTTACTGTATGTCCATGGTCTTATACTTCAGCGGGAGCCGGTGGTGCGTGTGTTCAGTGCCGTGAAGGGGGAGACCCTCTCAGTCTTGGGCACTGTGTTTCTCCTGAGTACGTCTGTGGCCAGGCTCATGACCCTGGTGTCCCAGCAGTGTGGGCTTCCCGTCAGCTCCTTCAGACTGAGCTCTCCCACCGGCCTGCAAATCTACGACTGCAACCGGCTGCACGACTACGCCATTGACCTGGGTATGGCCTTCCTTGTGCAGTAGATCAATGGTCCTCTGGCTCAACACCTTATGGATGTAACACAGAGACAAATGGACTGTATGGAACACATTCTTGGTTCATGGAAACCAGGAGGACAACCTGCATGTGTCTCTGTCTCCCAGGGGCTACTCTAGTGTTGGACACCTGGGATGGGTGGGCGGAGTTCCTCAGAGGCTGCTTCCTGGGACACAGACTGACCGTCCAACGACACCTGTCTAGGGAGAGACCTGTGAGGAGGTCAGAATACACATCTACACACTGAACTGTATGATAGACTTACTATCAACAGTGATGGTACTGAACCTTTATATAGCTTACAATAATGGTACTGACCCTGTATGTAGCTTACAAAGATAGTACTGACCTTGTATATAGCTTACAATAATGGTACTGACCCTGTATATAGCTTACAATAATGGTACTGACCCTGTATAAAGCTTACAATGATAGTACTGACCCTGTATATAGCTTACAATAATGGTACTGACCCTGTATATAGCTTACAATAATGGTACTGACCCTGTATATAGCTTACAATGATGGTACTGACCCTGTATATAGCTTACAATAATGGTACTGACCCTGTATATAGCTTACAATGATGGTACTGACCCTGTATATAGCTTACAATGATAGTACTGACCCTGTATATAGCTTATATTCTCGTGTTTTTTTCCTTCATATGTTTTTTCTCTTACCCTGATATTTAATACTGCATTGTGGGAAAGAGCTTGCAAGTAAGCATTTTACTGTACTGTTTTATAACCCACTGTATCTTGTGAACTTGACAAAAAAAACTTGAAACGTGTTATAAATACATTGATTCTGTATTATTCCAGGTTCCAGCTCCGGGTGGCACTCTACATCGCTGCTTCTCTGGGCCACCTGGACCTGGCCGGCTGGCTGCTGGAGAGGGGGGTGCGTGTCATTGAGCCGGTGGGGGTTCACCCTTACCGTGAGTGGTGCCACCAGACGGCCCACCCCGACATCGCCAAGTGTCCCGCTGTCGCCTCCATCGAGCGCGGCCAGCTCACCATCCTCAAACTCTTTATCGCCAGCAGCGTTCTGACCCTTGCCTGTCGGGATCCCCAGGGTCGTGACCCCCTGAGGATCGCCCTTCAGTACGGCCACAGGGAGTGTGTGAGTCACCTGGCCACCAAGCTGTGCTCTGTGGTGGTCCTCCCAGGTATGGCCCTGCCCATGCGGACATACCTCCAGATAAAGGGCTGGGTGAGGCTGGGGCAGAGGAGGGCAGCATCCAGGCACTGCATGGGCCTCAACAGGGCTCCGTTCAGGACCAGGGTGGGCGACACGGTCCTGGTGGACGGCTTCACCCTCCCCAAGATGTCTTCCAAGCCCAGGAGGAGTGAGGCCAAGGCGGGTATCAGGGTGATGTCCACAGCCTCTCGACGTTTGACCCCCATCAACTGCCCATCTCATGTATCCTGCCCGTTCCGCGCCCTGGCATCCCAGGATAAACCTCTTCAACTCCCGAAGCTACACCCTGTGGCCACGAGGGATGAAAGAGAGAAGAAGAGGGGATGTGGAGGGAAGGGATGTGAGGAGGATGAGAGTGGGGATCAGAACAGCAACCAATGGAGGAGCAGAGTCCCGCTCCCGCCCATTTCCAGAGACACCAATCTCAGACCTGTGTTTGCCTCGCCAAACTCCGCCCAGATACTCACCACCTCACTGGAGGCCTTTTCTCTCCACTGCGACCGCACACCCAGAGAAAACGCCATATACTGTTTGGCCTTGGCCAGGTTAGTCCAAGTTTAAATGACAGCTACGGTGAATATGAATATTTCTCTGGAGGTTTCTTATGAAAGGTGTGAATACTGTCAGAAGAAGCCTCCTATAATCAGTGGTGGTGGGGGGGGGGACACATGTAAAAGCTGTTTACACACTTTTTATTTTATTTTGTTCAAGCATTTACCCACCTTTTGTGGAAGATGCATTGAAAGTAGAGGGAGCGTTACTTCTTTAATCCTGAACGGCAATCAGCATTTACCAGTCAATGGTTTTACCACTTCATCACTGCCTATGATATACCCTTATCCTCCCTGAATAGATTTCAGTACAAACAAATCATGAGCCAACCATCATGCTTAGAAGGTACATAGTCAAATCAAATCAACTCAAACTTTAATTTGTCACATGCGCTGAATACAACAAGTGTAGATCTTTCCGTGAAATGTTTACTTTACAAGCCCTTAACAAACAGTGCAGTTCAAGAAGAGTTAAGAGAATATTTACCCAATAAACTAAAGTAACCAATAATAAAACATTTGAACTTGTCCGGTGGCCATTTGATTAATTGTTCAGCAGTCTTATGACTTGGGGTTAGAAGCTGTTATAGGTTTACCCTAACAAGTCCTGAAACAAATCATGAGCCAACTATCATGCTTAGAAGGTATATAGTGTCAGTCTTCTTGGTTCACCCTAACAAGTTGTTTCAGTATGGGAGAGGATAGAATGTAAGGGCGCTTCATTAATGTATTGAGGCCATTACATATACAGTATTTCACAATGCTAGGACACAGATTTGGTCTCCTAACCTTGTTCTGGTCGATTAACTCTCTAACAGTGCCTTCACACAGAGACCATGGTTGCAGCAGCTGAATGTAGCGCGGACTCTGTCCAGGAGGAGTGCTCAGCACATTGGGTAGACACCAGGATCCTGGTCATTAGGCAGATTAAACATACTGAAACAAGGAGGGACAACCTGGAATTGTCCAAAAAGGAACTCTTATTTGAGTTTTTATTTTTATTTTTTACAGTGAACAAGATGAGACTTTGGAACGGATGATGCCTGAAACAATGCGGACGACTTAGAATTTTGTTCCTTTGGATGAGGCTTATAGATATAGTCAGTACTGTGTTTGATTTGTGTGCAGAAAGTTTACAACGGCAGGCAGTGGATTCTCAGTCATTCCTCTCAAGTAACAAAAAACGTATCATATTTCACTGGCTATTTGTAGTAGCCAAATGTGAATGGAATTATTATTATTCTAGAATCATTCAGTTGACTGAATGTGACTATGTGGTTGTACTGTATGTGATTGTACTGAATGTGACTATGTGGTTGTGCTGTATGTGATTGTACTGAATGTGACTATGTGATTGTACTGAATGTGACTATGTGGTTGTGCTGTATGTGATTGTACTGTACGTAATTGTAAGTGTTTGACATGGGTCTAATTGAGGCTCCAACCCCCTGCCTTAAAACTCTTTTATTAAGATGTGGATCATTATTGCTCATATGAGTCTGTGCTGTGTCAAAATAACAAATTCTTATTTACAATGATGGCCAAACCCGGACGACGCTGGGCCAATTATGCAGCACCCTATGGGACTCCCAATCACTTGGGAGTGGGAAGGATGCCAAATCCAATATCACACACTTCTTCCTTAGTATTCTGAGAACTGTCAGATAGCTGTGAGAGCTATGAGTGGATCGTGGACCCATGCATAAATGATAACTTTACTGTAACTCAGTGGGGCAAGTAGAACATCCGGGTTAGTGTATGTGCATTATCTGGACAGTTGATTGTCTTTGTCTCTAAGCCTTTCCATTTCTGGGGTATTGAAGAAGCTTCTGATCTCAACCTTCTTGACAGGTAAGCAACACTTGGTTAGTGTATGTGTCTTATCCAATGGGTTGTCAGGTGAACGTTGAAGATGCTTCTTGGAGGTGATCTAATGATGTCATTGAATCGATGTCATTGAGTTGCTCACTGGACAAAACAATTATTCACTGAAAATTAAATCTGTCTTTCATTTCACTTATGTTGATACTTGATTGGCTATTTGCCGTCTTTTGAAAATACAAAAATAAATATAACTGTTTTATGAAGCACTTGTAGACATTCATTGTTTTCAAAATCATATTTTCAGCAAAACAGATACATACGTTTACAATATGACATCAAATCAAATAAAAATAAAGTAAGTGATATGTAAATGATTGGCAAAAGGCTCCAACCACCCAAGTCATAGACTGTTCACTCTGCTACCACACGGCAAGCGATACGAGAGCACCAAGTCTGGGACAAAAGGCTCCTTAACAGCTTCCACCCCCAAGTCATTAGACTGCTGAACAGCTTCTACCCTCAAGTCATTAGACTGCTGAACAGCTTCCACCCCCAAGCCATTAGACTGCTGAACAGCTTCTACCCCCAAGCCATAAGACTGCTGAACAGCTTCTACCCCCAAGTCATTAGACTGCTGAACAGCTTCTACCCCCAAGTCATTAGACTGCTGAACAGCTTCTACCCCCAAGTCATTAATTAGACTGCTGAACAGCTTCCACCCCCAACTCATTAGACTGCTGAACAGCTTCTACCCCCAAGTCATTAGACTGCTGAACAGCTTCTACCCCCAAGTCATTAGACTGCTGAACAGCTTCTACCCCCAAGCCATAAGACTGCTGAACAGCTTCTACCCCCAAGCCATTAGACTGCTGAACAGCTTCTACCTCCAAGCCATTAGACTGCTGAACAGCTTCTACCCCCAAGTCATTAGACTGCTGAACAGCTTCTACCCCCAAGTCATTAGACTGCTGAACAGCTTCTACCCCCAAGCCATAAGACTGCTGAACAGCTTCTACCCCCAAGCCATTAGACTGCTGAACAGCTTCTACCCCCAAGTCATTAGACTGCTGAACAGCTTCTACCCCCAAGCCATTAGACTGCTGAACAGCTTCTACCCCAAGTCATTAGACTGCTGAACAGCTTCTACCCCCAAGTCATTAGACTGCTGAACAGCTTCTACCCCCAAGTCATTAGACTGCTGAACAGCTTCTACCCCCAAGTCATTAGACTGCTGAACAGCTTCTACCCCCAAGTCATTAGACTGCTGAACAGCTTCTACCCCCAACTCATTAGACTGCTGAACAGCTTCTACCCCCAAGTCATTAGACTGCTGAACAGCTTCTACCCCCAAGTCATTAGACTGCTGAACAGCTTCTACCCCAAAGCCATTAGACTGCTGAACAGCTTCTACCCCCAAGTCATCAGACTGCTGAACAGCTTCTACCCCCAAGTCATTAGACTGCTGAACAGCTTCTACCCCCAAGTCATTAGACTGCTGAACAGCTTCTACCCCCAAGTCATTAGACTGCTGAACAGCTTCTACCCCCAAGTCATTAGACTGCTGAACAGCTTCCACCCCCAAGTCATTAGACTGCTGAACAGCTTCTACCCCAAAGTCATTAGACTGCTGAACAGCTTCTACCCCCAAGTCATTAGACTGCTGAACAGCTTCTACCCCCAAGTCATTAGACTGCTGAACAGCTTCTACCCCCAAGTCATTAGACTGCTGAACAGCTTCTACCCCAAAGCCATTAGACTGCTGAACAGCTTCTACCCCCAAGTCATCAGACTGCTGAACAGCTTCTACCCCCAAGTCATTAGACTGCTGAACAGCTTCTACCCCCAAGTCATTAGACTGCTGAACAGCTTCTACCCCCAAGTCATTAGACTGCTGAACAGCTTCTACCCCCAAGTCATTAGACTGCTGAACAGCTTCCACCCCCAAGTCATTAGACTGCTGAACAGCTTCTACCCCAAAGTCATTAGACTGCTGAACAGCTTCTACCCCCAAGTCATTAGACTGCTGAACAGCTTCTACCCCCAAGTCATTAGACTGCTGAACAGCTTCTACCCCCAAGTCATTAGACTGCTGAACAGCTTCTACCCCCAAGCCATCAGACTGCTGAACGTTAATTAAATGGCCACCTGCACTATTTGCATTGACCCCCTTAGTTATTGATGTATTTTTCTAATTGTTTTCCACTGACTCTCTTGAATTGGCTCGATGCACATTCACTACACTCTACCCACACATTCACTGTGACACTGACCGACTTTCACACTAGCTGCTGCTACTGTGTTTATTATCTATCCTGATTGCCTAGTCACTTTTACCCTTACCTACATGTACAGTGCCTTGCGAAAGTATTCGGCCCCCTTGAACTTTGCGACCTTTTGCCACATTTCAGGCTTCAAACATAAAGATATAAAACTGTATTTTTTTGTGAAGAATCAACAACAAGTGGGACACAATCATTAAGTGGAACGACATTTATTGGATATTTCAAACTTTTTTAACAAATCAAAAACTGAAAAATTGGGCGTGCAAAATTATTCAGCCTCCTTAAGTTAATACTTTGTAGCGCCACCTTTTGCTGCGATTACAGCTGTAAGTCGCTTGGGGTATGTCTCTATCAGTTTTGCACATCGAGAGACTGAAATGTTTTCCCATTCCTCCTTGCAAAACAGCTCGAGCTCAGTGAGGTTGGATGGAGAGCATTTGTGAACAGCATTTTTCAGTTCTTTCCACAGATTCTCGATTGGATTCAGGTCTGGACTTTGACTTGGCCATTCTAACACCTGGATATGTTTATTTTTGAACCATTCCATTGTAGATTTTGCTTTATGTTTTGGATCATTGTCTTGTTGGAAGACAAATCTCCGTCCCAGTCTCAGGTCTTTTGCAGACTCTGTCAGGTTTTCTTCCAGAATGGTCCTGTATTTGGCTCCATCCATCTTCCCATCAATTTTAACCATCTTCCCTGTCCCTGCTGAAGAAAAGCAGGCCCAAACCATGATGCTGCCACCACCATGTTTGATAGTGGGGATGGTGTGTTCAGCTGTGTTGCTTTTACGCCAAACATAACGTTTTGCATTGTTGCCAAAAAGTTCAATTTTGGTTTCATCTGACCAGAGCACCTTCTTCCACATGTTTGGTGTGTCTCCCAGGTGGCTTGTGGCAAACTTTAACCAACACTTTTTATGGATATCTTTAAGAAATGGCTTTCTTCTTGCCACTCTTCCATAAAGGCCAGATTTGTGCAATATACACAACTGATTGTTGTCCTATGGACAGAGTCTCCCACCTCAGCTGTAGATCTCTGCAGTTCATCCAGAGTGATCATGGGCCTCTTGGCTGCATCTCTGATCAGTCTTCTCCTTGTATGAGCTGAAAGTTTAGAGGGACGGCCAGGTCTTGGTAGATTTGCAGTGGTCTGATACTCCTTCTATTTCAATATTATCGCTTGCACAGTGCTCCTTGGGATGTTTAAAGCTTGGGAAATCTTTTTGTATCCAAATCCGGCTTTAAACTTCTTCACAACAGTATCTCGGACCTGCCTGGTGTGTTCCTTGTTCTTCATGATGCTCTCTGCGCTTTTAACGGACCTCTGAGACTATCACAGTGCAGGTGCATTTATACGGAGACTTGATTACACACAAGTGGATTGTATTTATCATCATTAGTCATTTAGGTCAACATTGGATCATTCAGAGATCCTCACTGAATTTCTGGAGAGAGTTCGCTGCACTGAAATTAAAGGGGCTGAATAATTTTGCAAGCCCAATTTTTCAGTCTTTGATTTGTTAAAAAAGTTAGAAATATCCAATAAATGTTGTTCCACTTCATGATTGTGTCCCACTTGTTGTTGATTCACCACAAAAAAATACAGTTTTATATCTTTATGTTTGAAGCCTGAAATGTGGCAAAAGGTCGCAAAGTTCAAGGGGGCCGAATACTTTCGCAAGGCACTGTACATACTGTATTACCTCAACTACCTCGCACCCATGCACATTGACTCGGTACTGGTACTCCTTGTATATAGCCTTGTTATTGTTATTGTGTTACTATTTAGAAAATATTTTCTTACTTTTTAACTCTGCATTGTTGGGAATGGGCTCGTAATAAAGCATCTCACAGTTGTTTTCGGCGTATGTGACCAATACGATTAGATTCTCATCTGAACAAATGAATGCTCTCGTTGTTATAATGAGGAATTTATTTAAATAATTTGGTTTTCCTTGAAGATTTGAATGTGCTGAGAAAGCCTTTCGTGATGGATCTAGACAATCTGGTGAAAAGGGAGGGTTTGCGACTCTTCTCTTCAAGTGGGAAGGACGATGCGATATCATAAATTCCCTCTGGAGAAAAGGAGCCATGAGATATTGTCATCGTCTCTGCAACGAAAGACCATCCAGCATGCCATCAATTTACATTTTTACTCATTTATCAGACACTCTTATCCAGAGAGACTTACAAGGAGCAATTAGGATGAAGTGCCTTGCTCAAGAGCACATTGACAGATTTTGCCTTGTGAACTCAGGGATTCTGAACCAGCAACCTATCGGTTACTGGCCCAACCTCTTAACCCACTAGGCTACCACCCAGCAGCAGGGCTTACCTGTAAAGTACACAGTAGGGGAAATGTTCTGAGGCTGGTACTCCAGAGACTCTTGAGGACAGAGGTTCTTACTAACATTCTTGGAACCCTGGTTGGTGGGAAAAGGCACATTAAAACAAACTGAAATGTTTTCGATATCTTAAAGTACAGCATATCAACTGCAAAGAACCAGTGCAATGCCATGACACAAAGAATCATATAAAAGGTCAACAGCAGTGTTATTCATGAAAGTGTACTATACCTTTGTATTGACCTGCTCTCCAGTACTGCTGATGGTATCCCTTTCCAAATCAAACACGCCTTCTACAATGTCACTGGTGGCCACGCTGGTAGCGGACTCAAAATAACATTTAGCAGTGGCTTTGGTGATCATTTGAAGAATGACCATGCAAGTAGAAGTCTTTGGATCGTTCTGGACTGAAACATCAAAGTTTATGTTTTCATACTCATCTGACCACTGTCTCAGGAAGCACTTCACTGTCTCTTCAGCAAATATCTGGAGAAGCTGAGAGGAGAGCTCCTTGGATATGGCACATTGTTCCTTTCCCCATTTCAGCCTTGAAAGAATGGAGTCTGAAGCACTTTTGGCTGCTTCCAATGTTAAGACCTGTGGAGTGCTGTGGCTGTCCTGAATGGCTATCACTTTATCCACCAATTCATGGCTGAAAATGTGGATGGTCCAAGTGGAAATGATTTTTCTCAATTTCCTAACAGCAGATCGGAGGTCGTCAAGATGAGAAGCACCCTGTCCATTTTCCTGTGTGTTCTCAACACTTTCCACCATAATGTCCACTACCACCCCAGCAGCTTGCCTGACTTTGTCCACAAAGGTTACAGGAAGTAAGTCCTCTGTGTGAAAGAAGTCCTCAATGATTGTGTTTCTAACAATGGGAAAGTCAATCTGAGCAGGAAACTCAGTGGGGATGGGAGTCCCGGGTAAAGCAAAGTGCCATTTCGACTGCCTTAATTTTGAAGTAGGTGTTAGAGAGATAGAAGAGCGTGAAGAAGAGGTATTTCTTGTATTTTGGCTGTCAGCACTCCTACAACGGATCGTGTCAATATCCTCCAGCATGGATCCTGAGAGCTCAGTGGTTTTAGGTAGTAATTTGTGCGGAATGTCCACACAGGCATCGTTTCCACCAGGTGTAACACTGCTCTGGTTGACCTCAAGATGGCCGAGACTTGCTCTTTGTGATGCAGGACTGCTTTGATACGTAAAGATTTGGATTGAACCAAGTGTTGTGTCTGATCTTTGAAGATCTTTTCTGAGAAACTCCGTAATCTTACTTTGCAGACTGTAGTAGATGTTACGAGCAACAGACCAGATCCTTTTCTCAGAAACCTGTCCAGTGGTGAGCAGGGAGGTTCCAGATACCATGTCAGATGATTGGGTGGTCTGGGTGAGCTCCTGCTGGTCTTTCACCATGGTTTGTATAATATCAGTAGATGTGGTGGATGTAGATACAGACTGAAGGTACTGTTCTGTTGTACCTTCCTCCACAATGTTAAATGATCTAGAGAGGACCTCACTCACTCCTTTCTCAGCTTTAGTTTGGAACTCATGACTAGAGAGTTTTTGGAGGCTCTTTGTAGAAAGACTGTGGGAAGATGCAATGCCTTTGGAGGCAGCCGTGCTGCAATCTAGACTTACTGGAGAGGTTCGCTCAGGAGAACCTTGGAGACGTTCAAACATGTCTTCACATGGTGTTGGGGACCTTGACAAGGAGATGTCCTTCAGCTGAGACAGAACATCACCTACCAACATGTTGACCTCAAGGGACATATCAGATATTTTCTTTCCTACTGTGGAGAAGCAAGGTGCATTTGATGCCTGATCCTCGCATGAGGTCAAGATTGTTGAAATGACCTCTTTGGTACTATTGGTCAGTAGAGCCTCGTCTGTTTCAGTCCAGAGAAGTTTTGAACTCTCGCTGACACCCCTGTGTAGAGCCACTTCAAGGTTCAAACTGTGCAAGTGAGGCACACTCTTACTAGCTTGCCTCAAGTCCTGGCTTGCCAAACAAATGTGCTCCTTAGTCCCAAGATGTCCAGAGTCCTCTGTGGGTATATGACTAGACGTTCTGCTCAGCATGTCTGACCTCCGCTGATGAATGATGAAGTCCTTTAATGTCTTCTGAATATTGTTATATAAACTAGTGGTAGCAGACCAGATCCTGCTCTGTAGCTTTTGTGCATTTTCCTGGAGGTCAGGTTCTCTCTCCTCTACTTTTGCAGGTTGCGCCAAGCTCTGCAGGTCTTCCACAAATGTTTCAATGATGCCAAAGGCAGCAGAATCCGCACAAATATCCTTTGACCATGTGTACTGGTTTTGAATGGAACAAGACCTGGATGCTACAGAATAAGCAGGCTGTGCACTAGTTAAGCTACTGGTGGACTTTTTAACTAGGAACTCACTCACTGCTTGAGTGGCATTTCTCTTAAATTCCTCACTTGAGAGTTTTCTAATACAATCTAACAGACTGGTCAAAGAAGCTGTGGCCTTACTTCTGCTGTCCTCAATTTGACAGGGGAACTCACATACTATTGGTGATGAGGCCCTGGAATGGGCAATATCCCCAAGCTGAGCCAGAACACCCTCTACAAATGTCTCTCTCTCAATAGAGAAGCCTGATCCTTTTTCTCCAACAGTGTACAGGGCGTCCTCCTTTGACATTGCAGTCTTGTACAAGACCAGAAGCTCTGAGATGACTTCTTTGGTGCAAGTTGTCAGAAGGAGCTTGCTTTCTTCTGACTCAGTTTTTGCCCAAAGAAGTTTTGAGCACTCACTTAGGCCTCTTTGTAAAGTAACTTCACCAGTGGACTCTGGCAACTGAGGCTCACTCTTACTGGGCCTATATTTCATGTTTAAGCAAGGAAGTGGAACTGTCTCCTTAAACTCAGCATTTGTGATGTTGTCATCAGATGTGACAATGCTCTTTAGGGCAAATCGCTGAAGCTTTTCGAAATAATCTTTCAAGTTGTTTTGGATGCTGTGGTAAATGTGAACAGCAGCAGACCAGGCACTCTTCTGTTGGGGACTCTCTTCAGATTCAGCCAAGGACTTCATATCTGACACGAAAGTCTTAACAACTACTGACGCTGCTGAGCCCACTGGGTGAATTGACTCTGTCTTTACAATGCCAGACAATGTTTGACCTGATACAGCACCTGTTAACTCAGACTGAATGACTGAACTAGGAAAGCTCAAACTGACTTTTTTGTCAAGAACTCCACTCACTGCTTGTATTGCTGATGTTTGAAACTCCCGGCTAGAGAGTTTTTGGATGCTCTTAGATGTGAGCGTGCAGGAGGAACCAGATTCACTAATATTGTAGCTGCTCTCGTATTTGCTTATCAGGGCATCAAGATCCTCAATGAAGCCAACATGCGATGCCAAAAACGTGATCTTGTCCTTCAGATCTTCCAGCAAATTCTGTTTGTTCTCGTCAACAAAAGCCACCATTGTGTCAGAGATCATGGTCATGACTTGCCCTGTTAGACTCTTGCTCTCTTGGTCAACTTTTTCAAGTTTAGCAGCCAGCTCTCTCACCATGCTCTCAGTCACCTTGGTCTGTGAGTCTCCCCTTACCGGTGTCACTACAGAGGTTTGGCTAGCGGAGGCACTCTTAACGACCACTGATAAGGCCGACTTGACATCTTTAGCCAACTCTGCCATTACAGCAGGGGTTAGCATCATAGAGCCTGCACTTCCAGATGGAGAATTGGACATGCATGCAAGTTTGGAGAGAGAACCTTGCAGGCTGTCCTGTACACAGGTGACAAGGGTGTCCTCTGAGACACCTAAGAGGACTTGTAGCGTCTCAGAGTTGGTTGTTTTCTTCTGCACATCAGACAGAGAGGTTAGAGTCCTTGGGAAAAAAACCGCAGAAATCATCAAAGTCAAACAAATAATATGTAAGGCTGTGATGCACATTCAGTGTGTCAAATACATCTGCACCATTGAAAACAATGAGGAAAACGCTGCTGTTTCTCTGAGAAAAAACCTTAGTGTGATGTCAGCCTAACTGCTTAATTTCTAAAGCCCAATAAAGTGTATTTTGTATAAGTCATTTGTATTGAAACTGGCCTGTAGATATCTATCTATCCTGGCAATATCTATCCTCTACAAAAATCCAAATTGCTATAAACTTCAAATACTATAACTTCTAATAACTTCAAGGACAATCATAAATACAAGGCAGTTTGAAGAAATGTTAAAGGGAAATTTCTAAATGTTTCAACTTCATATTCATCATCTCCAGCACCACCCCAACATCAGCATATGTGAAAAACGGGCATTTCTATGTTTTGTAGTAAAAAAGAAAGAGGAAGATAAGTGTTTTCTATGACATCATCAACCAATTAGTAGGCAATGCCTACTCATAATTGGTTAAAATCACACGATGCACACTGATGATGTCATTAGAATCTAGAGCTGAGCATTTAACCAACATTTTTGTTATTTTTCGGTTTTTAAACAACTAATTGACCGACGTCGGCTCAATTATTTGATTTCCATATAGTTAATTTTTTTCTTCTTCTGTGAGCTCGATGCTCAGTTTCTGTAGAGATAAATCAGATCAAGCAC
The DNA here is from genome assembly GCF_057628025.1 of Oncorhynchus mykiss. Taxonomy (NCBI): domain Eukaryota; kingdom Metazoa; phylum Chordata; class Actinopteri; order Salmoniformes; family Salmonidae; genus Oncorhynchus; species Oncorhynchus mykiss. The sequence continues at coordinate 11,280,133 of NC_143022.1, read as the reverse complement.
GAACTATGCAATGTAGTAGGGAGTTGTAGTTTCCAACAGGCCAATATTCTACATAGTTTAGCACAGAAAATACGGCAATTAATTCCCATAATCCATTGCACGCCCACTTGCTTGTCCACTCTGTGTGGAGCAGATACGGAAACCTCATTAACTGAGACGGAGAGACGAGAGAATGCATGAGAGAGATAAAAAGCAGTTGCGTTGCGAGGATTTTCTACCTGGAAATACATGATCTAAGTGATTGACAGTTGGTGTTCAGCGGTCATAAAAGTAGGTCTTATTTACTTAGAAGAACTACTAAAATAGTGATTTTGTCAGACAGAATAAGCAGCAGCTCTATAGAGATGAGTTGATGACTTGGAATGAAATAATAAAGTCATCAAATAAATATTTTATATGAGAAAGTAAATGATGGTTGATAAGTCATAAACACTAATGGACAGTCACTACCATCATGGGACTTTTATTCATTGTTTTATTATGTGTTGTTACAGCATTCAACACACATAATCCATAGTGCATTCAATGTCTAAAAAAAGTATTGAAATCCAAAACCGTGATTATTTTTTAAATATTTGAATGGAAACCAAACCAACCTCAAAAAGCACTAATTTCTCAGCACTATTGGAAACAGTTACGTCCCTCTATATTTTTTTTACTACAAAGCATGGAAATGTGTAATTTTCACATATGGTGATGCTGGAGATGAATATGAAGTTGTTAAATTTCCCTTTAAGAACATACCTCATGGCCCCCTTGGGCAGGTAGCTTCCACTGCCCAGACTGCCCTTAGTCAGGTAAATCTCCTTGAATTTAAGTTGTGATTCCTGTTCTTCTTCCTCTTCCTGCTCCATACAGTTGGAGGAAGGGTAGGGAGTCGGGATGCGAAAGCTATTGTAAGACTTTCGACTGCCTGGCCTCTTAGGTACACCAGCCTCAGTAAATCTCACGCGGGACTTGGTGTTAACCTTATCGTCTAACAGACTGGTGAGTGACGCTGTGAGAGATCTCTGTGACAATGGAGAGGAGGCAGCATCTTGGATGCCCAGTAGTTCGTAAAGACCTGGGATGATGATCTGCATCAGCTTGTCCGATAAAAACTGGACAATCCTCAGACACAAGCCGGCAAGCTGATGTTTTGTCAGCTGTATTCCAGAAACAGAAGAAGTGTTTTAAAATGTTGCATAGTGCGTCTTTCAAAAGCTTATGAACAAGGTTAAACATTAGGCAGAGTTTTCATGGTAATCTGATTAAATTGTCAGTAACATGATCTTACCGGGTCAAACATACCCTCACGAATCCCCCTCCATTGCCTGAAAACAATATTGTTATAAATGTTGTCATATCAGGATGCGTGGCAGAATTGTTTTTATTTAATTATTTGCCTGATCGTGAAGTTATACTTGCTTTGTGTCAGTTGTTTTGGCAAAATTGCAATGTGACAACTTTTCTAGCAATGACATTTTTTTTCCGATTGATCAGTTTCTAATTTGATCCTATTTCCTTGAAGGTGTGATAGTACCAAAGAAAACAGAACATACTTCTCAGTTAGGTTTTGAAGGAAGTCCATAAGTGTCAGATGTTCCACATTGTTGAGCTTCCCCTCTTCTGTGTTTTCCATCACTGAGGTTGCTCTGCTCCTGGTAGAATTGCTCTGCTCCTGGTAGAAATGTAATTATATTGCAAATAATCAAACTTAATAAACAACAAATATCATACTGAAATAATTATTAACTGTTAAAGAGTGGAGGAGCATTGGCAACGTTGGGCCAATTAAACAACTGCAACACAACAGAGATGGTTGTGGTACGTCAACATTGCCAATGATAGCATCACTATAACATTTTATTGGATTAATGTTGTAATATGAAATGACAAGGTCAACTTACCATCTCATTGACAGCTTCAGAGGTCAGGTGGTCATCCATCACACAGACAGGCAGGTCTAGAGACTGGGACAAGGCTCTATGGTCATAACCAGGAGAGAATGGAAACATCAGAGCAGTCCCAATGGCAGAATCTAACCACTGTCTTCATGTCAAAGACTCACTCACTCATTTGCTTTGTCAAACCTACCCCTTAGAATGACTTCGATATTAACACGGAATATATTTTGTTATTAAGAGATCTCTCAATAATTAATCACAATAGCATATTGGTAGTAGTCAGTGACATATTAAAGCTAAGCAGGGCTGGGTGTAGTTAAAACCCTGGATGGGGTTCGATCCCGGGCTGAGGTGCTGCCTATAGTTTTTTTCTGAAAGTGTATATAATGTTGAAAATCTGACATGGTTTCAAAGGTACAAATTCAACCTATTTTATACAAGGTTTGGCTATGCTGAATTTAGTTTACAATGACATCGTCCTGTGGTTGAAATTTCACCCTCAAAACAACAGTTAGGCCTATACCCCATTATATCCACTACACCCCCCCCCCCCACACACACACACACACACTTTATATTTTACCAATAAATATGGAGCCACCAGCCCTAAAGCATGAACATGTTTTTTTGCTAGAAAATGTGGATTAAGAGAAGAAAAATGATCATTTTCGCTAGTTTCAACTAAATAGAAGGGCAACAAGACATTGACAAACTTTGACATATCTGCTTTCACCGGGATTTAAAAACCAAGGCTTTCCGAAAATGTTTACCTCAGCCAGTTTAGAACCCAGGTGTATCTACAAAACACATGTACTCCTCCATAAGGTTCATGGGTTCCCTATTGTTTTATCCCAGTACAAGAGGGGCAACTGGATTCAGGATTAAACACAAGCAGTCTTTAAGGTATATCTTATTACAGTTTAGGCCTACCTTATTATTTTCTTCCATCTGGCAAAATCATTTTAAGGAATGAAATCTGTTTTGTTGCTAGTATTATTAGTAACTGTAGGAAAATACAGCTGTAGAGTACAAGAATCAGCTACTTTCTGAAGGGCAGCCAAGCTCATAAGCAATTTGGAACCTACAGACAATTATGACAAAATTGGAACGCATGATTGCGTCACAAACGCCTTGTTATTTTAGGGCGTGGCTCCGCATTCGTGACCGGTTGTGTTAATGTCATTAAGCAACAACAACAAAAAAAACATAAATAGCTACTACAATTTCTAAACATGATTTTGTCATCAGTTCAGTACCATTTGTTTGATTTTGTGGACCCACGACTAGACTTTATCCATGTTAGCTAGTTGCTAGCGATGCTAGTCAGCATAGGCTGCTACGTGATAAACAGTTCGCGTTAGCGAATTAGCTACCTAGCTAGCCAGCCTAACAAGCTGTCAAATCCAGTGGGAACCGATGCAACCCTGCTGCCAAATAAGGGCTAGCTCGATGACCCGTGGTAACAGTGAGGTCCCCATGAGTTTCAAGGCTTTAATAAGTGCTATCGTGCAGAAAACGCGAATAAAATACTGGTTGATGAGCTAGCTAAGTTAGCAAGACGGGTATGACCGTTAACAGCGTGCATGCACAAATGCATGACGACACATTGTATCTCAGTGAAGCAGGCATGCAGAACGAGATCGCCCCACCAAGCCAGATGGTAGAGGGGTGCAACAACGCCGGGACACAGAGGCATAGCTCATACAATTATATTTTGTTCCAGTCAATGACAATACATGTTGAAAAATAAATACCTGCGTCAAATATATGGCATCGCATGCTAGTGAAAAGATAGCTTGCATGATTTTTTTTTTTTAAATCCAGTGACCACTAGATGTCCTCGTATATCCACATTTAGATCAAATATACTTTATTTTTCATCAGTACTGTGAATGACAAGCCCACTGAATCTAGTTTAATAATCTTTATACTCAGCAGGTAGAGGCCTAGGTACTTCAAATCAGTGCTTAATTTGAGCAGGATCATGCCAGAACAGGATCCGGCACCGTTCCATTCTGGACTGTTTTGTTCCGGAACATACTTGGCCGAATCCGGTACCTCTCGTGCCATGAAAAATAATTTTCACTTTTTGCTATGTAACAATTATAATAAAAGCGATCAAAGTTCGAGTTGCCTCTTCGTCAATTATCCTGCCCCCTCATCTCTCCAGAGTTGCACTTCATCATTTGTTTCCTTATAGAATCATAGCTGCATGAAGGGTTCTGGAGGAATTTTCTAAAGTTACGGAATTACTGCTGTCTGTTCAGAAATAAATTAAATCATTCAGAATAGCCTAATACGTCATGAGAAGCCCTATAATTTAGCTACAGAGGACCAATAGCTTCTTTTTTTAAATAGCCTAGCTGCGGATTGTAGCCCAATAACAAAGAATAGCCTACAGTCGGGAACGCGAGGCAAATCTGTCAGTGAAAAAACAGCACGCAGACAAAACAGGCCTTTTGCAATATTTCAAATACAATCGAGGGAAAACACAGGTTGAAAAGCAATGACTCTTGCTGAAAAGATAAGACTATGCTGTAGACTACCAAAATATTTGATCAAAACCCAAACATTGTTTTACAAAACAGAGAGAGAGAGATAGGCTTTTGACACGAGCGCATCGACAATCTCCAGCGAGTGAGCTGCGCATCATTGGGTGAGTCAGTGAAACTGGAAAGCATTTTTAGGACTAATTTCCTCCTCATATTGTAGCCTACTATATGTTTCTCCACAAACCTAGGCCTATAGGCTATTGATGGATTCAAGACAAGGTCGTTTTTATTGATCTCAGATACTAAGTTTGTCAGTGTCAAAGTAGCCTGCCATTTCGCTCATTTGTGCGGATTAAAAAAAAGATAATGCCAAAGTCTCCAGTCATGTAAAAGGATGTAGAATTGCACGAAATGCGGTTTTAAAAAGGCCAACACTTTCCCAGACCCTAGGCTACTAAAAATGTTCCCCATGTGTGCACCTTCTATAAGTGGCTCTACCCAAATGTGATGATATCAAATCAAATGTATTTATATAGCTGATATCTCAAAGTGCTGTACAGAAACCCATTCTAAAACCCCAAACAGCAAGCAATGCGTTCAATGCTCTATTACAAAAGGTGATCTTTTTTCTCATGAGTTCTGGTACCACAGAACCCCCCCTCTAGCACCCACTCTTTGTTCTAGCACCTCCCAATTTACAAATTAAGCTCTGCTTCAAATTTTTATTTTACAAGGCAAGTCAGTTAAGAACAAATTCTTATTTTCAATAAAGGCCTAGGAACAGTGGGTTAACTGCCCTATAGCAATAAGGCACCTCGGGCTTCCCGAGTAGCGCAGTGGTCTAAGGCACTGCGTAGTACTAGCTGTGCCACTAGAGATCCTGGTTCAAGTCCAGGCTCTGTCGCAGCCGGCCGTGACTGGGAGACCCATGGGGCGGCGTACAATTGGCCCAGCATCATCCGGTTTAGTGGAGGGTTTGGCCCGGCAGGGGCCTTATTTCTTAATTGTACACAATTATTGTGTGGCTTTTTGGCTCCTTGTGTTTCCAATCTTCTTCCTCTCGCAGGATTACTTCCACGTGCAACTGTCAGACGACAAGCAGGTGAGGCACTTCCTGGAGCTGAGCTATGCTGGTGCCATCCTTCGGGACAGCTGGGTCCTGACAGACGTTGGCATCACCCCTAGCAGTGCCATCTGCTGCCTGCTGAAGGTACCAGCCGAACACCTAGCTGTTTCTACCCGTGCTTGAAAATGCATATCAAAGTGAGCTGGCTATTGCTTGAAACAGCTTCATACTACTATCATTAACATAAAGTGTTTCAGATATAGTGTGGTGATATATAGTATGGGGATATACAGTGCCTTGCGAAAGTTCAAGTGGGCCGAATACTTTCGCAAGGCACTGTATATAGCATGGTGATATACAGTGTGGTGATATATAGTATGGTTAAATATTATGGTTATATAGTATGATTATATATATATTATGGTGATATAGAGTGTGGTAATATATAGTATGGTTATATAGTATGATTATATAGTATGGTTATATAGTAGGATTAGGTGATTTAGTTAATTCAAACAGGAGCCATTAATACAGGTAACGAGTGGAGGACAGAGGAGCCTCTTAAAGAAGAAGTTACAGGTCTGTGAGAGCCAGAAATCTTGCTTGTTTGTAGGTGACCAAATATTTATTTTCCACCATAATTTCCACAATAATTTGCAAATAAATTCATAAAAAATCCTACAATGTGATTTTTCTGGATTTTTTTTCTCATTTTGTCTGTCATAGTTGAAGTGTACCTATGATGAAAATTACAGGCCTCTCTCATCTTTTTAAGTAGGAGAACTTGCACAATTGGTGGCTGACTAAATACTTTTTTGCCCCACTGTATAGTGTGGTGGTATATAGTATGGTGATATATAGTATGTTGAGGTCACCCTGCTTGAGACTTAAAGTAAAATTGCCCTTGCTCAACCAAGACCATGGTTATGGTAGAGTGATTGGTTAGTAAGGACACTGCTTTATACCGAGACCATGGTTATGGTAGAGTGATTGGGTAGTAAGAACACTGCTTCGTGAGTGTGAAGTGTTGTAGTACAGAGGTCCCTGGGTACATGTCCAGAGCCAGACAGGGACAGAACTCACTCTGTTCCACAAAGTTCTGTGGAAGATTTGCTAACAAAGGAGAGTGGTTATGTATCTAAGTACAAATGTAACCATCAGAATAATGTTTATTTGTGTTCCTTACTCCTTACTTACACATCCCATCATTGACATAGTCAAAGCCAGACCTTCTGTCTGTCTCTCCTTCTTGCTGGTTGACTAGAGTGGAAATCTATAGTATTGTATGGTTGACCTGGGATAGAGCTGAAATGTGGCCCGATGTAGTGTTGCCTTTGTACCAAACACCCTTACAGTCATAAACCTTTTCCCCATGTAATCGCCTCGACCTCAGTCTGGTGTTCGCTAACAGTATCTGAAGAGTCTGTATACCCAGTGGTGTATAGTACAGTAGAGTACAGCAGAGTACAGCAGACAGAGTAAAGCAGACAGAGTACAGTAGAGTACAGTAGAGCACAGCAGGCCGTATAGTAGGAGAAGAAGAGGCCCTTTGGGTTCATTGAAATACATATTCATAATATTTCTGTTAACAATTTAATCTGCACCCAGATTAGTCTTCAATTTAATTTTCACCCAGATTAGTGTTCAATTTAATCTGCACCCAGATTAGTGTTCAATTTAATCTGCACCCAGATTAGTCTTCAATTTAATTTTCACCCAGATTAGTGTTCAATTTAATCTGCACCCAGATTAGTGTTCAATGTGATAGAACAAAACTCAGTACAGCACATGAATTAGAAAATGTTGTTACAAATTTGTGCCACGAGATGGTGGTAGATTATAAATTTAAATAGCACGGACATTTGATTTGTCTCTGGATAGAAATTGCCCTTGGGCACAGATCAGTTTACTCTCACCAAATCCTAACCTTTACCATTAGCAGTAAAAACACAAACCAGACCTAAGATCAGTGCAAAGGAGCCACTTCATCTTACCCCTGTAATTATATGACTCCTAACTTATGGAACACATTCTTGGTTCATGGCAACCAGGAGGACAACCTGCATGTGTCTCTGTCTCCCAGGGGCTACTCTACGGTTGGACACCTGGGATGGGTGGGCGGAGTTCCTCAGAGGCTGCTTCCTGGGACACAGACTGACCGTCCAACGACACCTGTCTAGGGAGAGACCTGTGATGAGGTCAGAATACACATCTACACACTGAACTGTATGATAGACTTACTATCAACAGTGATGGTACTGAACCTTTATATAGCTTACAATGATAGTACTGACCCTGTATATAGCTTACAATGATGGTACTGAACCTTTATATATCTGCATCTGTCCTCGTGCTCCTAGACCTTAGTGCTGCTTTTGATACCATCGATCACCACATTCTTTTGGAGAGATTGGAAACCCAAATTGGTCTACACGGACAAGTTCTGGCCTGGTTTAGATCTTATCTGTCGGAAAGATATCAGTTTGTCTCTGTGAATGGTTTGTCCTCTGACAAATCAACTGTAAATTTTGGTGTTCCTCAAGGTTCCGTTTTAGGACCACTGTTGTTTTCACTATATATTTTACCTCTTGGGGATGTTATTCGAAAACATAATGTTAACTTTCACTGCTATGCGGATGACACACAGCTGTACATTTCAATGAAACATGGTGAAGCCCCAAAATTGCCCTTGCTAGAAGAATGTGTTTCAGACATAAGGAAGTGGATGGCTGCAAACTTTCTACTTTTAAACTTGGACAAAACAGAGATGCTTGTTCTAGGTCCCAAGAAACAAAGAGATCTTCTGTTGAATCTGACAATTAATCTTAATGGTTGTACAGTCGTCTCAAATAAAACTGTGAAGGTCACTTCTAGGTTAGACTACTGCAATGCTCTACTTTCCGGCTACCCGGATAAAGCACTAAATAAACTTCAGTTAGTGCTAAATACGGCTGCTAGAATCCTGACTAGAACCAAAAAATGTGATCATATTACTCCAGTGCTAGCCTCTCTACACTGGCTTCCTGTCAAAGCAAGGGCTGATTTCAAGGTTTTACTGCTAACCTACAAAGCATTACATGGGCTTGCTCCTACCTATCTCTCTGATTTGGTCCTGTCGTACATACCTACACGTACGCTACGGTCACAAGACGCAGGCCTCCTAATTGTCCCTAGAATTTCTAAGCAAACAGCTGGAGGCAGGGCTTTCTCCTATAGAGCTCCATTTTTATGGAACGGTCTGCCTACCCATGTCAGAGTTGCAAACTCGGTCTCAACCTTTAAGTCTTTACTGAAGAATCATCTCTTCAGTGGGTCATATGATTGAGTGTAGTCTGGCCCAGGAGTGGGAGGGTGAACGGAAAGGCTCTGGAGCAACGAACCGCCCTTGCTGTCTCTGCCTGGTCGGTTCCCCTCTTTCCACTGGGATTCTCTGCCTCTAACCCTATTTCAGGGGCTGAGTCACTGGCTTACTGGGGCTCTCTCATGCCGTCCCTGGAGGGGGTGCGTCACCTGAGTGGGTTGATTCACTGATGTGGTCATCCTGTCTGGGTTGGCGCCGTGTCATGGCGGAGGTCTTTGTGGGCTATACTCAGCCTTGTCTCAGGATGGTAAGTTGGTGGTTGAAGTTATCCCTCTAGTGGTGTGGGGGCTGTGCTTTGGCAAAGTGGGTGGGGTTATATCCTTCCTGTTTGGCCCTGTCCGGGGGTGTCCTCGGATGGGGCCACAGTGTCTCCTGACCCCTCCTGTCTCAGCCTCCAGTATTTATGCTGCAGTAGTTTATGTGTCGGGGGGCTAGGGTCAGTTTGTTATATCTGGAGTACTTCTCCTGTCCTATTCGGTGTCCTGTGTGAATCTAAGTGTGCGTTCTCTAATTCTCTCCTTCTCTCTCTCGGAGGACCTGAGCCCTAGGACCATGCCCCAGGACTACCTGACATGATGACTCCTTGCTGTTCCCAGTCCACCTGGCCGTGCTGCTGCTCCAGTTTCAACTGTTCTGCCTTATTATTATTCAACCATGCTGGTCATTTATGAACATTTGAACATCTTGGCCATGTTCTGTTATAATCTCCACCCGGCACAGCCAGAAGAGGACTGGCCATCCCACATATGCTCTCTCTAATTCTCTCTTTCTTTCTCTCTCTCGGAGGACCTGAGCCCTAGGACCATGCCCCAGGAATACCTGACATGATGACTCCTTGCTGTCCCCAGTCCACCTGACTGTGCTGCTGCTCCAGTTTCAACTATTCTGCCTTATTATTATTCGACCATGCTGGTCATTTATGAACATTTGAACATCTTGACCATGTTCTGTTATAATCTCCACCCGGCACAGCCAGAAGAGGACTGGCCACCCCACATAGCCTGGTTCCTCTCTAGGTTTCTTCCTAGGTTTTGGCCTTTCTAGGGAGTTTTTCCTAGCCACCGTGCTTCTACACCTGCATTGCTTGCTGTTTGGGGTTTTAGGCTGGATTTCTGTACAGCACTTTGAGATATCAGCTGATGTACGAAGGGCTATATAAATACATTTGATTTGATATAGCTTACAATGATAGTATTGACCCTGTATATAGCTTACAATTATGGGACTGACCCTGTATATAGCTTACAATAATGGTACTGACCCTGTATATAGCTTACAATAATGGTACTGACCCTGTATATAGCTTACAATGATAGTATTGACCCTGTATATAGCTTACAATAATGGTACTGACCCTGTATATAGCTTACAATTATAGTACTGACCCTGTACAGTGCCTTGCAAAAGTATTCGCCCCCCTTGAACTTTGCGAACGTTTGCCACATTTCAGGCTTCAAACATAAAGATATAAAACTGTATTTTTTTGTGAAGAATCAACAACAAGTGGGACACAATCATGAAGTGGAATGACATTTATTGGATATTTCAAACTTTTTTAACAAATCAAAAACTGAAAAATTGGGCGTGCAAAATTATTCAGCCCCTTCACTTTCAGTGCAGCAAACTCTCTCCAAAAGTTCAGTGAGGATCTCTGAATGATCCAATGTTGACCTAAATGACTAATGATGATAAATACAATCCACCTGTGTGTAATCAAGTCTCCGTATAAATGCACCTGCACTGTGATAGTCTCAGAGGTCCGTTAAAAGCGCAGAGAGCATCATGAAGAACAAGGAACACACCAGGCAGGTCCGAGATACTGTTGTGAAGAAGTTTAAAGCCGGATTTGGATACAAAAAGATTTCCCAAGCTTTAAACATCCCAAGGAGCACTGTGCAAGCGATAATATTGAAATGGAAAGAGTATCAGACCACTGCAAATCTACCAAGACCTGGCCGTCCCTCTAAACTTTCAGCTCATACAAGGAGAAGACTGATCAGAGATGCAGCCAAGAGGCCCATGATCACTCTGGATGAACTGCAGAGATCTACAGCTGAGGTGGGAGACTCTGTCCATAGGACAACAATCAGTCGTATATTGCACAAATCTGGCCTTTATGGAAGAGTGGCAAGAAGAAAGCCATTTCTTAAAGATATCCATAAAAAGTGTTGTTTAAAGTTTGCCACAAGCCACCTGGGAGACACACCAAACATGTGGAAGAAGGTGCTCTGGTCAGATGAAACCAAAATTTAACTTTTTGGCAACAATGCAAAACGTTATGTTTGGCGTAAAAGCAACACAGCTGAACACACCATCCCCACTGTCAAACATGGTGGTGGCAGCATCATGGTTTGGGCCTGCTTTTCTTCAGCAGGGACAGGGAAGATGGTTAAAATTGATGGGAAGATGGATGGAGCCAAATACAGGACCATTCTGGAAGAAAACCTGACGGAGTCTGCAAAAGACCTGAGACTGGGACGGAGATTTGTCTTCCAACAAGACAATGATACAAAACATAAAGCAAAATCTACAATGGAATGGTTCAAAAATAAACATATCCAGGTGTTAGAATGGCCAAGTCAAAGTCCAGACCTGAATCCAATCGAGAATCTGTGGAAAGAACTGAAAACTGCTGTTCACAAATGCTCTCCATCCAACCTCACTGAGCTCGAGCTGTTTTGCAAGGAGGAATGGGAAAAAATGTCAGTCTCTCGATGTGCAAAACTGATAGAGACATACCCCAAGCGACTTACAGCTGTAATCGCAGCAAAAGGTGGCGCTACAAAGTATTAACTTAAGGGGGCTGAATAATTTTGCACGCTTAATTTTTCAGTTTTTTATTTTGTTAAAAAAGTTTGAAATATCCAATAAATGTCGTTCCACTTCATGATTGTGTCCCACTTGTTGTTGATTCTTCACAAAAAAATACAGTTTTATATCTTTATGTTTGAAGCCTGAAATGTGGCAAAAGGTCGCAAAGTTCAAGGGGGCCGAATACTTTCGCAAGGCACTGTACATACTGTATTACCTCAACTACCTCGCACCCATGCACATTGACTCGGTACTGGTACTCCTTGTATATAGCCTTGTTATTGTTATTGTGTTACTATTTAGAAAATATTTTCTTACTTTTTAACTCTGCATTGTTGGGAATGGGCTCGTAATAAAGCATCTCACAGTTGTTTTCGGCGTATGTGACCAATACGATTAGATTCTCATCTGAACAAATGAATGCTCTCGTTGTTATAATGAGGAATTTATTTAAATAATTTGGTTTTCCTTGAAGATTTGAATGTGCTGAGAAAGCCTTTCGTGATGGATCTAGACAATCTGGTGAAAAGGGAGGGTTTGCGACTCTTCTCTTCAAGTGGGAAGGACGATGCGATATCATAAATTCCCTCTGGAGAAAAGGAGCCATGAGATGTTGTCATCGTCTCTGCAACGAAAGACCATCCAGCATGCCATCAATTTACATTTTTACTCATTTATCAGACACTCTTATCCAGAGAGACTTACAAGGAGCAATTAGGATGAAGTGCCTTGCTCAAGAGCACATTGACAGATTTTGCCTCGTGAACTCAGGGATTCTGAACCAGCAACCTATCGGTTACTGGCCCAACCTCTTAACCCACTAGGCTACCACCCAGCCCACAGTACAGTATGTCATAGGTAACAACTCAGAGGAGTACAATGTCTTTCCAAATGAATTAGTGGAATGGTAAAGGGATAATGTCTCAGTCTTGACTGAGCTGCAGCCTAAACAGCAGCAGGGCTTACCTGTAAAGTACACAGTAGGGGAAATGTTCTGAGGCTGGTACTCCAGAGACTCTTGAGGACAGAGGTTCTTACTAACATTCTTGGAACCCTGGTTGGTGGGAAAAGGCACATTAAAACAAACTGAAATGTTTTCGATATCTTACAGTACAGCATATCAACTGCAAAGAACCAGTGCAATGCCATGACACAAAGAATCATATAAAAGGTCAACAGCAGTGTTATTCATGAAAGATGTATGTGTACTATACCTTTGTATTGAAGGTGAGGACCTGCTCTCCAGTACTGCTGATGGTACCCCTTTCCAAATCAAACACGCCTTCTACAATGTCACTGGTGGCCACGCTGGTAGCGGACTCAAAATAACATTTAGCAGTGGCTTTGGTGATCATTTGAAGAATGACCATGCAAGTAGAAGTCTTTGGATCGTTCTGGACTGAAACATCAAAGTTTATGTTTTCATACTCATCTGACCACTGTCTCAGGAAGCACTTCACTGTCTCTTCAGCAAATATCTGGAGAAGCTGAGAGGAGAGCTCCTTGGATATGGCACATTGTTCCTTTCCCCATTTCAGCCTTGAAAGAATGGAGTCTGAAGCACTTTTGGCTGCTTCCAATGTTAAGACCTGTGGAGTGCTGTGGCTGTCCTGAATGGCTATCACTTTATCCACCAATTCATGGCTGAAAATGTGGATGGTCCAAGTGGAAATTATTTTTCTCAATTTCCTAACAGCAGATCGGAGGTCGTCAAGATGAGAAGCACCCTGTCCATTTTCCTGTGTGTTCTCAACACTTTCCACCATAATGTCCACTACCACCCCAGCAGCTTGCCTGACTTTGTCCACAAAGGTTACAGGAAGTAAGTCCTCTGTGTGAAAGAAGTCCTCAATGATTGTGTTTCTAACAATGGGAAAGTCAATCTGAGCAGGAAACTCAGTGGGGATGGGAGTCCCGGGTAAAGCAAAGTGCCATTTCGACTGCCTTAATTTTGAAGTAGGTGTTAGAGAGATGGAGGAGCGTGAAGAAGAGGTATTTCTTGTATTTTGGCTGTCAGCACTCCTACAACGGATCGTGTCAATATCCTCCAGCATGGATCCTGAGAGCTTAGTGGTTTTAGGTAGTAATTTGTGCGGAATGTCCACACAGGCATCGTTTCCACCAGGTGTAACACTGCTCTGGTTGACCTCAAGATGGCCGAGACTTGCTCTTTGTGATGCAGGACTGCTTTGATATGTAAAGATTTGGATTGAACCAAGTGTTGTGTCTGATCTTTGAAGATCTTTTCGGAGAAACTCCGTAATCTTACTTTGCAGACTGTAGTAGATGTTACGAGCAACAGACCAGATCCTTTTCTCAGAAACCTGTCCAGTGGTGAGCAGGGAGGTTCCAGATACCATGTCAGATGATTGGGTGGTCTGGGTGAGCTCCTGCTGGTCTTTCACCATGGTTTGTATAATATCAGTAGATGTGGTGGATGTAGATACAGACTGGAGGTACTTATCTGTTGTACCTTCCTCCACAATGTTAAATGATCTAGAGAGGACCTCACTCACTCCTTTCTCAGCTTTAGTTTGGAACTCATGACTAGAGAGTTTTTGGAGGCTCTTTGTAGAAAGACTGTGGGAAGATGCAATGCCTTTGGAGGCAGCCGTGCTGCAATCTAGACTTACTGGAGAGGTTCGCTCAGGAGAACCTTGGAGACGTTCAAACATGTCTTCACATGGTGTTGGGGACCTTGACAAGGAGATGTCCTTCAGCTGAGACAGAACACCACCTACCAACATGTTGACCTCAAGGGACATATCAGATATTTTCTTTCCTACTGTGGAGAAGCAAGGTGCATTTGATGCCTGATCCTCGCATGAGGTCAAGATTGTTGAAATGACCTCTTTGGTACTATTGGTCAGTAGAGCCTCGTCTGTTTCAGTCCAGAGAAGTTTTGAACTCTCGCTGACACCCCTGTGTAGAGCCACTTCAAGGTTCAAACTGTGCAAGTAAGGCACACTCTTACTAGCTTGCCTCAAGTCCTGGCTTGCCAAACAAATGTGCTCCTTAGTCCCAAGATGTCCAGAGTCCTCTGTGGGTATATGACTAGACGTTCTGCTCAGCATGTCTGACCTCCGCTGATGAATGATGAAGTCCTTTAATGTCTTCTGAATATTGTTATATAAACTAGTGGTAGCAGACCAGATCCTGCTCTGTAGCTTTTGTGCATTTTCCTGGAGGTCAGGTTCTCTCTCCTCTACTTCTGCAGGTTGCGCCAAGCTCTGCAGGTCTTCCACAAATGTTTCAATGATGCCAAAGGCAGCAGAATCCGCACAAATATCCTTTGACCATGTGTACTGGTTTTGAATGGAACAAGACCTGGATGCTACAGAATAAGCAGGCTGTGCACTAGTTAAGCTACTGGTGGACTTTTTAACTAGGAACTCACTCACTGCTTGAGTGGCATTTCTCTTAAATTCCTCACTTGAGAGTTTTCTAATACAATCTAACAGACTGGTCAAAGAAGCTGTGGCCTTACTTCTGCTGTCCTCAATTTGACAGGGGAACTCACATACTATTGGTGATGAGGCCCTGGAATGGGCAATATCCCCAAGCTGAGCCAGAACACCCTCTACAAATTTCTCTCTCTCAATAGAGAAGCCTGATCCTTTTTCTCCAACAGTGTACAGGGCGTCCTCCTTTGACATCTCAGTGTTGTACAAGACCAGAAGCTCTGAGATGACTTCTTGGGTGCAAGTTGTCAGAAGGAGCATGCTTTCTTCTGACTCAGTTTTTGCCCAAAGAAGTTTTGAGCTCTCACTTAGGCCTCTTTGTAAAGTAACTGCACCAGTGGACTCTGGCAACTGAGGCTCACTCTTACTGGGCCTATATTTCATGTTTAAGCAAGGAAGTGGAACTGTCTCCTTAAACTCAGCATTTGTGATGTTGTCATCAGATGTGACAATGCTCTTTAAGGCACATCGCTGAAGCTTGCTGAAATAATCTTTCAAGTTGTTTTGGATGCTGTGGTAAATGTGAACAGCAGCAGACCAGGCACTCTTCTGTTGGGGACTCTCTTCAGATTCAGCCAAGGACTTCATATCTGACACGAAAGTCTTAACAACTACTGACGCTGCTGAGCCCACTGGGTGAATTGACTCTGTCTTTACAATGCCAGACAATGTTTGACCTGATACAGCACCTGTTAACTCAGACTGAATGACTGAACTAGGAAAGCTCAAACTACTGACTTTTTTGTCAAGAACTCCACTCACTGCTTGTATTGCTGATGTTTGAAACTCCCGGCTAGAGAGTTTTTGGATGCTCTTAGATGTGAGCGTGCAGGAGGAACCAGATTCACTAATATTGTAGCTGCTCTCGTATTTCCTTATCAGGGCATCAAGATCCTCAATAAAGCCAACATGCGATGCCAAAAACGTGATCTTGTCCTTCAGATCTTCCAGCAAATTCTGTTCGTTCTCGTCAACAAAAGCCACCATTGTGTCAGAGATGGTGGTCATGACTTGCCCTGTTAGACTCTTGCTCTCTTGGTCAACTTTTTCAAGTTTAACAGCCAGCTCTCTCACCATGCTCTCAGTCACCTTGGTCTGTGAGTCTCCCCTTACCGGTGTCACTAGAGAGGTGTGACTTGCGGAGGCACTCTTAACGACCACTGATAAGGCCGACTTGACATCTTTAGCCAACTCTGCCATTACAGCAGGGGTTAGCATCATAGAGCCTGCACTTCCAGATGGAGAATTGGACATGCATGCAAGTTTGGAGAGAGAACCTTGCAGGCTGTCCTGCACACAGGTGACAAGGGTGTCCTCTGAGACACCCAAGAGGACTTGTAGCGTCTCAGAGTTGGTTGTTTTCTTCTGCACATCAGACAGAGAGGTTAGAGTCCTTGGGGAAAAAAACGCAGAAATCATCAAAGTCAAACAAATAATATGTAAGGCTGTGATGCACATTCAGTGTGTCAAATACATCTGCACCATTGAAAACAATGAGGAAAACGCTGCTGTTTCTCTGAGAAAAAACCTTAGTGTGATGTCAGCCTAACTGCTTAATTTCTAAAGCCCAATAAAATGTATTTTGTATAAGTCATTTGTATTGAAACTGGCCTGTAGATATCCATCTATCCTGGCAATATCTATCCTCTACAAAAATCCAAATTGCTATAAACTTCAAATACTGTAACTTCTAATAACTTCAAGGACAATCATAAATACAAGGCAGTTTGAAGAAATGTTAAAGGGCCGACGTCGGCTCAATTATTTGAATTCCATATAGTTAATTTTTTTCTTCTTCTGTGAGCTCGATGCTCAGTTTCTGTAGAGATAAATCAGATCAAGCACGAACTATGCAATGTAGTAGGGAGTTGTAGTTTCCAACAGGCCAATATTCTACATAGTTTAGCACAGAAAATATGGCAATTAATTCCCACAATCCATTGCACGCCCACTTGCTTGTCCACTCTGTGTGGAGCAGATACGGAAACCTCATTGACTGAGACGGAGAGACGAGAGAATGCATGAGAGAGATAAAAAGCAGTTGCGTTGCGAGGATTCTCTACCTGGAAATACATGATCTAAGTGATTGACAGTTGGTGTTCAGCGGTCATAAAAGTAGGTCTTATTTACTTAGAAGAACTACTAAAATAGTGATTTTGTCAGACAGGATAAGCAGCAGCTCTATAGAGATGAGTTGATGACTTGGAATGAAATAATAAAGTCATCAAATAAATATTTTATATGAGAAAGTAAATGATGGTTGATAAGTCATTAACAGTAATGGACAGTCACTACCATCATGGGACTTTTATTCATTGTTTTATTATGTGTTTGAGTTTATTTTATTTATTTATTTTTTATTTTTACAGGGACAGTGCACATTAATCAACGTTTCAGTAAAAGTGCCGGTTTTAGCCAGCCGGCTAATTTTCAACCGCAGTCCCTGGGCAGGTTATTAAAAACAATTACAATATAGACAATAGCAGCATAGAACAAGCAAGACATAGCAACATAGGACAAGCAAGACGTAGCATACAGACAGAGCAACATAGGACAAGCAAGACGTAGCATACAGACATAGCAACATAGGACAAGCAAGACGTAGCATACAGACAGAGCAACATAGGACAAGCAAGACGTAGCATACAGACAGAGCAACATAGGACAAGCAAGACGTAGCATACAGACATAGCAACATAGGACAAGCAAGACGTAGCATACAGACAGAGCAACATAGGACAAGCAAGACGTAGCATACAGACATAGCAACATAGGACAAGCAAGACGTAGCATACAGACATAGCAACATAGGACAAGCAAGACGTAGCATACAGACATAGCAACATAGGACAAGCAAGACGTAGCATACAGACATAGCAACATAGGACAAGCAAGACGTAGCATACAGACATAGCAACATAGGACAAGCAAGACGTAGCATACAGACATAGCAACATAGGACAAGCAAGACGTAGCATACAGACAGAGCAACATAGGACAAGCAAGACGTAGCATACAGACATAGCAACATAGGACAAGCAAGACGTAGCATACAGACAGAGCAACATAGGACAAGCAAGACGTAGCATACAGACAGAGCAACATAGGACAAGCAAGACGTAGCATACAGACATAGCAACATAGGACAAGCAAGACGTAGCATACAGACAGAGCAACATAGGACAAGCAAGACGTAGCATACAGACATAGCAACATAGGACAAGCAAGACGTAGCATACAGACAGAGCAACATAGGACAAGCAAGACGTAGCATACAGACATAGCAACATAGGACAAGCAAGACGTAGCATACAGACAGAGCAACATAAAACAAAAAGCGTCAAGACAAAATTCATTAAAGCAACAAAGTTTCCACACCTCACAAGCTACAGACAACAGACAACATGGAAAGCGGCAACACACAGCTAGGGACCATGTTCACAAATCTGATTGACCTTTAGCCATGTCTTCAAGCATTTTGTGAAAGTGTGATATGTGGTGCAGTTATGTGTGTCTGATGGCAGTGTATTCCAGACATGGGAAGCTCTCACAGAGAATGCAGATTTACTAAAGGTGCTTTTCCTTAGGGGAACTATACAGTCACCTCTCATGGCAGACCTTGTGGATCTGCTGCCATATGTCTGGGTTTTCTGTTTAACAAAAATATTGAGTGGAGGGGGAGCCAGGCCATTAAGGATCTTGAATACAAGACATGCGTCGGTGTATTGCACAAGATTTTCCCAACTCAAGAGCTCATGCTTTCTAAGGATGTGACAATGATGATGGCTATTGGGCTTCCTATCAAGCACTTTGAGAGCCTGTTTGTAGACAGACTGAATAGGTTTTAATGTTGTACAGCAAGCTTGGGCCCAACTAGTCAAGCAGTATGTTAAGTGGGGGAGTATCATAGATTTGAAGTACAGTTTTGCTACCTCTGTAGTCAAACAATTTCGTATAAATCGAAAATTAGCTAGGTTGAATTTGGTTATTTGAATTACCTTTTTTACATGCTTTTTAAAAGAGAGGTTGGAATCAAGTATGATGCCAAGGTACTTAAAATCGGATACCACCTGGAGCTTCTCCCCTGACACATAGACATCTGGCTCAGTAGCATCTGTTGTTACAGCATTCAACACACATAATCCATAGTGCATTCAATGTCTAAAAAAAGTATTGAAATCCAAAACCGTGATTATTTTTAAATATTTGAATGGAA
This sequence comes from Oncorhynchus mykiss, assembly GCF_057628025.1. NCBI lineage: Eukaryota > Metazoa > Chordata > Actinopteri > Salmoniformes > Salmonidae > Oncorhynchus > Oncorhynchus mykiss. The sequence goes on along the minus strand of NC_143022.1, from coordinate 11,260,840 downwards.
ACCAAACCAACCTCAAAAAGCACTAATTTCTCAGCACTATTGGAAACAGTTACGTCCCTCTATATTTTTTTTACTACAAAGCATGGAAATGTGTAATTTTCACATATGGTGATGCTGGAGATGAATATGAAGTTGTTAAATTTCCCTTTAAGAACATACCTCATGGCCCCCTTAGGCAGGTAGCTTCCACTGCCCAGACTGCCCTTAGTCAGGTAAATCTCCTTGAACTTAAGTTGTGATTCCTGCTCTTCTTCCTCTTCCTGCTCCATACAGTTGGAGGAAGGGTAGGGAGTCGGGATGCGAAAGCTATTGTAAGACTTTCGACTGCCTGGCCTCTTAGGTACACCAGCCTCAGTAAATCTCACGCGGGACATGGTGTTAGTCTTGTCGTCTAACAGACTGGTGAGTGACGCTGTGAGAGATCTCTGTGACAATGGAGAGGAGGCAGCATCTTGGATGCCCAGTAGTTCGTAAAGACCTGGGATGATGATCTGCATCAGCTTGTCCGATAAAAACTGGACAATCCTCAGACACAAGCCGGCAAGCTGTTGTTTTGTCAGCTGTATTCCAGAAACAGAAGAAGTGTTTTAAAATGTTGCATAGTGCGTCTTTCAAAAGCTTATGAACAAGGTTAAACATTAGGCAGAGTTTTCATGGTAATCTGATTAAATTGTCAGTAACATGATCTTACCGGGTCAAACATGCCCTCACGAATCCCCCTCCATTGCCTGAAAACAATATTGTTATAAATGTTGTCATATCAGGATGCGTGGCAGAATAGTTTTTATTTAATTATTTGCCTGATCGTGAAGTTATACTTGCTTTGTGTCAGTTGTTTTG